>NC_046163.1:2023205-2188199 GCF_011064425.1 Rattus rattus | reverse complement strand
AGAAGAAGAAGAAGAAGAAGAAGAAGAAGAAGAAGAAGAAGAAGAAGAAGAAGAAGAAGAAGAAGAAGAGCCAACAATCTAACACCATATGTGTGAGTCTCGACTCAAAAGCAGAAGTAGCATGGCGAGCCAGGTGCCCTGGATAGTTCTATGTTAACTTGGCACAAGCTGGAGTACTGTGGAAGAGGAACTCTCACTGAGAACATTCCCTACTAGACTGACCTGGGGGCAGAGCTGTGGTGCATTTTCTTGACTGATGATTGGTGAGGGAGGGTCCAGCTCACTGTGGCCAGTATTACTCCCAGGCTGTGGCCCTGGTATTTTAAGAAAGCAGGCTGAGGAAGCCATAGGGAGCAAGTCAACAAACAATATTGCCCTATGGTCTCACACCAGTTCCTGCCTTGTCTTCTCCCAGGGATAGACTTATAAGCTCTAGAGTGAAATAAACTGTTTCCTTTACAAGGTACTTTTGGTCACAGTGTTTATCACAGTAATAGAAGCCAACTTGATACCCAGACAGGACTACATGTCTCCTCCAAAAATGACCAGTCCCACAGGCATGGCTCCAGCGATGGTGACTAAGATAAAATTCTAGACAAAGAAATCAAAAGAATGGTTATGGATAGGTTCGGTTGAAGAGGATACGGACACACTCTTTCTTTTTTTTTTTTTTTTTTCTTTTTTCTTTTTTTCGGAGCTGGGGACCGAACCCAGGGCCTTGCGGTTGCTCGGCAAGCACTCTACCACTGCGCTACATCCCCAACCCCCGGACACACTCTTGAATGGATTTCTAAAGAGCACAAACAGCAGAATGAAGTAGTCAATGCCTGATATGAAAATGGAATCTGATAAAGAGAATTACTGAAGAAAAGCCACACACACACACACACACACACACACACACATACACAAAATGCTGGCAATGAAATTCATTAACTCAAACAGAAAACTCAGGGGAAAGGCTCACCAATAGATGGGGTAATATGGACGACAGATACCAGGGCTGAAGACAACAGAATCAAGCATTCCAGTTAGGATGTTTAAAAACACGTGTATGGTTTAGAGATGACAGAGAGCTTAGTAGAAAAGGTATGTCCTAAGCATAGGGCCCTGGTTGGTCCCCAACTCGGAAAAAAAAAAAAAAAAAAAAAGGGTAACGTCCTGCTGATCCTGATGAGACCTGGTTGCTTCCCCACCTGCTCTCCCACACACCAACCAACCACATCAATAAGTAAGTAAATAAATGAATGTATACAAAAGGCACAAATGGAACGTGTGAGGTGGTTGGTATATTATAAAAGATCAGGGTTGGGGATTTAGCTCAGTGTAGAGCTTGCTCATGAGCACAAGGCCCTGGGTTTGGTCCTCAGCTCAAAAGGAAAAAAAAAAAAAAAGATCAGCTCTAGAAATCATGGGCATTAACAGAAGAATTCCATGCAATCATAGCAGAAATCATACCATCCCGGTATAAGAGGCACACAGAGTAGCAAAAGACTTGATCTGAAAAAGAAACCCACCCCCATCATATTTATAGTTAAAAACACCAACTATACAGAACAGAAAATGAGTGTCGGGGCTGCCAGAGAGAACGCTGAGTTTTTTCACAGGAGGTGAGGCCCTCAGAACAAGACTCTGATTCCTCAATAGAAACATTAAGGTCACAAGGGCATGGGATGATGGGCCTCAGGTTCTGAAAGACCACAGCTGCAAACATGGGCCACTGTACCCAGCAAAATGTAAAGGGAAGGAGAAGTGGAAAGCTCTCCATGATAAAAGCAGGGTTAATCCCACTGGGTGAGAATGAGGTCACCGCCACAATCTTCGAGTCGAATTTGAAGCAAGCTTTTATTAAATGCTGGCCAGAACCATGGGCACTGGCTAGGTCTATACCATATGGGGACTCCCAGAGAATGGCTGCAAATTACACCAGCCTGGTGCTTATAGAGGTGAAACCCACAAGGCTATGTGCTTTGCACCTTCATCCAATCAGAGTGCGCACATATCCTGATGTACTTCTGCATACAAACCTCCCTCCTACTGCACCAACCACAGTTTGTGCAGTTGGGCAACCAACCTGTTTACTGAAGTGAAAAACACGTGGCTCATTATCTTATATGAACAATGGCCCCAGCATTTCAGGGATTTATCTGTCCTTGGCAACTGGGTCTTTGGACATTGAGGAATTTTGTTTCATACATCTCTCAAGCACAAGAATTTAAATAGAAAACATAACTTTAGCTACCATTCAACTTAAGGAATTTATGACCATAAGCTGGCTTTCCTGAGGACAGGAAAGAATTCCTTCATACAAAGGGAAGATAAAACATTTCTGAGAGGTTATGGGAAAGCTGACATGACACTGGTTGAGCAAATAAGGATTAGGGAGAATCAATAAAATGGCAGGAATTAATACAGCTCCCAACAACAACCTTAAATATTAATGGCCTCATTTCTCCCAATAAAAAGACACAGACTGACAGATTGGGCTTAAAAACAGGACACATCTCTTAATTGTTGCTAAGAAACAGACCTCACCACTGGAGACACACTATGTTTAAAAGGAGAGAAAAGTATCCCAAAGAAATAAGTCTGGAACATGGGGTGTCACTGTTCTAGAATCTGACATATAGATTTCAAAACAAACAAACAAACAAACAAACAAACAAAGCCAAAAAGAGATACATAGGGTTACTACATAGTGATTAAGGAACAGTCCTTTATTATGATATTAATATTCTAAACACATACATGCCAAAAGACAAGGGCATCCGATTTCATAGAGTGAAATGCTACCAGAGGTAAAGTGACAAATTAACACCAGGGCAACCATTGTGACTTCAATGCTCTACCCTTGGTCAACAGATAAGTCCTTCCAACAAAAATTAATCATTGAATTAAATGACAGATCAAACAGACCTAATAGGCACATTCTCAGCATTCCGCACAACGATTTTCTCAAGCAGTCCATGGAGCTCTCTCTAAAATAGAATGCATTAGGAAACAAAACAAAAGTAATGCCTTGTATTCTATTTGACCACCGTGGGAATAAAGCTAAAAAAAACCAACAGCAGGAGAAGTTTTAGAAAAACAGGCATGCAGCAATTAATCAACAGACTACTGAATGGTGGAAGGGTTATCAAGAAATCAAGAAGGAAAAAATTAAAAAATCCCCAAACCAAATGAAAATGGGGAACTAACATGTCAAAACCTGTGGGAAACAAATGAAGATACTCCCTGAGGGGAAGGTAATGGGCTTGGAGTGCCTACATCAAAAAAAAAAAAAAAAAAATCAGAGATCTGAAAAAAAATAATGGATGCACTCTGGGGCCTTTGTAAAGACAGAAATAAGTTTAAGTATAACGATACTGGCAATAAAATTAATTAAATCAGAGAATGAGTGAAGTGGAGATGAAAATACAAAGAATGGAAGAAGGAAATGTTGGTTCTTCGAAAAAAAAGAAATAAGGGTGGTAAATAAATTTTAGGAAATGAATGAAATGAACGAAAAGGAGAAAAGTCTCAAATTAATAACGTTAGAAATGAATAGAGACACTTTACAACAGAGGCCAGACAGCCAGGGTGTGAGGCAGACATTTAATCCCAGAAGCTAACAGGTACCGCACTTATCCGTTTGCCAGCCTGGTTCATATAGTGAGTTCCAGGCCAGTTAACAAGACCCATTGGTAAAGACCCTGTCTCAAAAACAAAACAATAGATATTAACGGAAAATCATAAGGATGTACCTCAAACTCATATATTCTATTAAACAGGAAAATTCAAAAGAAATAGATATATTTCTAGATGTCTATGACCTACCAAAATAAGCCAAGATTAATTAAACAGTTCAAATAGCAATTATAAAGAATGAAAGAAAGAGAGAAAAGAAAGAAAGGAAGAAAGAAAGGAAGAGGGGTTGGGGATTTAGCTCAGTGGTAGAGCGCTTGCCTAGGAAGCGCAAGGCCCTGGGTTCGATCCCCAACTCCGAAAAAAAAAAAAAAAAAAAGAAAGGAAGAAAGAAAGAAAGAAAGAAAGAAAGAAAGAAAGAAAGAAAGAAAGAAAGAAAGAAAGAAAGCCAGTCAGTCCGTGCCTGGATGGAACCCCTGCAGAACTCTCCTCAACCCTTATAGAACTAACACTAAATTTTCTCAGATTATTCCATAAAATTGGAAAGTAAAGAGAGCTTCTAAAATGCCTTTTATAAAGTCAGTATTGCTAGGATATTAAACTAAATGTATTCATCAATATTCCATTGCTGGAAGAGACACCATGACCACAGCAACTCTTAAAAGAAAGCATCTAATTGGGCTTGCTTACAGTTGTGGAGGTTTCGCCCATCTCTCAGTGTGTAGTAGGGAGCATGACAGCACTCATGTACACATGGTGCTAGGAAAATCGCTAGAGAGTTCTACATCTATTTCCAGGCAGCAGGAAGGGAAAGAGCCACTGAGCCTGACTTGGGCTTTTGAAACATCAAAGGCCACCCACATTGGTACACTTTCTCCAATAGAGTCAAACTGTTTTGTTTTGTTTTTGTTTTTGTTTTTGTTTTTGTTTTTGTTTTTTGCTTGAGGCCCTGTGTAAATCCTGGCTGTCCTAGAACTCCCTCTATAGACCAGGCTGGCCTCAAACCTGGTGATCTACCTGCTTTGTCTCCAAGTGCACAGGATTAAATATGTGTTGCCACCTGGCTTAGGCCACTTCTCGATCCTTCTCAAGTAGAGCCACACCCTGGATGATTAAGCACTCAAAATATGAGCCGATGGGGGCCACTTTATTCAAACCACCACCAAGACAACAGAAGTAAATCATAACCAGACTCTGCAATGAGAATAAATTCTCAGATATCAAATTCAAGAACACATCAAAAGATCATTCACTGTGGATCACATTGGCTTCATTCAGAGACATGGGGATGCTTCAACATAAGAAAATCAGTAAATGAAATACTTCACGCCACTGGACCCAGAGGCAGCAATCCCATGATCATCTCAGCAGATGCGAAAGAGGCCTTTGACAAAATTCAACATCCCTTCATGAAAAAGCCTAGAAGGTGGCAGTGGAGGAATAAAATCTCAACGGATCAACAGCTGCTTCGAGCAAAACCAAATCCGCCATTATTGCCGCCCAAGTCCGCTTATATTGTGCCACCACCCAAGTCGGCCATTTTACCATCCAAGTCCATTGTACCGCCTAAGTCTGCCATTGTACCATCCAAGTCCGCCATTGTACCGCCTAAGTCCGGCCATTGTACCACCCAAGTCGGGCTATTTTACCATCAAGTCTGCATTGTACCGCCTAAGTCTGCCATTGTACCATCCAAGTCCGCCATTGTACCACCAAGGTAGGCCACAGCCACCCAAGTCCGCCATTGTACCACCAAGTTCGCCAGTGTGCCACCCAAGTCTGCCATTGTGCCACCCAGATGGAGAGAAAATCTTAAACCATATAGTAAGGTCAAGAACACCACAAAGTGTCCACTATCTCCACTCCTAGTCATTGAGGTATTGGTGGATTTTACATTACTTTATTGGGCTCTTATTCCCTACCTCCCTTCCAACCGATTATTCCACCCTGATGCTTTCCAACCCCCCACCACTAGGTAGAGAGAAAGAAGAGTAGAAGGAAAGGGAGATGTCGACCTGTGTAGGCTAATTCCTGCTAATGAGTGTCTTGAGTTTCTTGGGGCTAGTCCAATCTTCCTTGTCAATACGTCTCTAACTTCTCACGCTTTGCTCATGATCACATGACAAACTGCAACCGTGGCAACCAGGAGTAACAAGGGGAGGAGCAGAGGAGCGCCCAGGGCCACCTCTCTAGGGGCTCTGGCGTTTCTTCTCTTTCCAGAGTCCCCAGAACTAAACTATCTGCAGCTGGCAAAAAAATCATGCCTCACCCTAGAGCACGAGACGATCATAGTTAACAACAAAGTCAAACTGCCCACCATCCCACTCCTGGGGTTAGAGCAACCGTATTCACATGACATAATTGGTTTTCAAAGAAACCAGAATTCTCACCACACTATAGCGCTTGTAGTCTTAGACAAAGCAGTAGGACAAGGGAGGAAATAAAAGGGGAAAGGAAGAAGTCAAGTCTTACTTAGATGACAAGGTTTTATAATAAGAATCCATAGAATCCATAGGCTGGGGAGATGGCTCAGTGGTTAAGAGCATTGACTGCTCTTTTCAGAGGTCCTGAGTTCAATTCCCAGCAACACATGGTGGCTCATAACCATCTGTAAGGAGATGAGTACCTTCTTGTGATGTGTCTGAAGATAGCTACAGTATACCCATATAGCTAAAAAAACAAAACAAACAAACAAAAAACCATAGACTCCACTAAAACCTCTACAGTCACTAGACCCTTTCATCAAAGTGGAAGTACCGGAAATCAACACACAAAAGTCAATAGCATTCCTATTCACTATCAGCAGTTCTGCAAAGAAGGAAATCAGAGAGGCAAACCCATTCCCAACATCCTCAGAACAAAGCACAACCGGAAGGGAAGACTGCTACAAAGAAAACTGAAAATTTCATCAAAGAAAGAAACTGAGGAGGACACTAGAAGATGGAATGATCTTCCATGCTCATAGAGTGGAAGAATTAATATTGAAAAACAAACAAACAAACAAACCACCACCAACAACAACAAACCATCTCCCAAGAGCAACCTACAGGTTCAGTACAACCCAAGTCAAAATTCGAATGCCACTCTTCACAAAGGTAGGAAAAAATATTAAAATTCATATGGGAGCAAGGAAAGAAAAACCCACCTAGTAAAAGGCTAATACTGGACCTAACTGATTTTAGGTTATACGACTGAGTCACAGGAACAAAAATGACATAATAGTGTTAGAACAACAAAAAAGGCCCACCAATCAAGAGAAAAGAAAGGGAAAACCAAACAAGAGAAAATAATCTTTTTGTGGGCCAGCTAGCGACCTGACCTTCCAGTTGATCCTGAAAACCTTGGCCAAGGGACTGGCCCCAGGAAGGTGAAGTTCTAATTCATGCTAGAGAAAAACAGAATAACAATAATAATTATTTTTTAAGATTTTTTATTTGTATGAATATTTTGCTTGCATATGTATCTGTGTACCTTGAGTGTGCAGTGCCTTCAGAGGCCAGAAGAGGGCGTTGCCTCCTCCTCAACTAGTGTTACACACGAGTGTTCTGGAAAAACAAACAAACCTGAGTCCTGTAAGAGCAGCAAGTACTGTTACCATCTCTCCAGCACCTAGATTAATTTTTCTTCACGAGATGCTCTACTTTTCCTTCCCGGAATTCTTACCTCACCTTAGTCCCCACGAACCCATGGGGTTTGGCTTTGGTCTGCTCACTCTGCACAACCCTTCCTTTTCCCCCTTTTCTCTCTCTTCCTGGTGCTGGCCAGAGCTAAGAATACGTTCTGTTTTTTTAAGGTTTTCTTGGTCTTCTCTGAGCATCCCCACACCCCAAATATAAATGCGAGGACTTTCATTCAGGTAATTCAAACAGCGTGCCTTTTATTCCTTCCCTCTGCCGTTCTCCTCTGGGCGGTATTTGAGATTTATAAACACCTGCCTCGATTTTTCTTTTAAATGCTAATAAATTATTCTTCAACTTCCTGTTCCAGTCCTTGTTAAACTATCCTATTGTAAAGACAAACTCAGAGGGCCCCAGTTTTTCAGTATCAGTCCACAAGACAATAACAGACACTAGATCAATGGAAGAGCACAGAATTGCGGATATAAACCATACACTTACGGCAGCAAGTGTCTTAGTAAAAATACACACAAGAAGAAAGAACAGCCTCTTCAACAGAGACATTCACATGTGGAAGAATGGCTCCATCCTTCAACTCTACCGTCTTGGTTGGTTCTATTCTGTGGCAAAAGCAACTTGGGTTATAAAGGACAATCAGTTCCTCAACCTTCCTATGACCTTTTGACACAGCTCCTGGTGTTAATCCTGAACCCCTAACCATAAAACGGTTTTTTGCTACTTTGTAACTGTAAGTTATTACAGCTATGAATCACAATTTTGTGGCTTACATGTCCCAATCATAGTCATCACTGAAGAAAAGCAAAAGGCAGGAGAATTCAAGGCAGGAACCTTGGAGGAGGGGTGGGGGGTGAATGGAGCATGCTATGAAGCCCTGCTCCTTCTTGCCTTGTAGTTTGCTTTATTATATACCCAGGACCATCTGCTAAAGGGACAGAACCATCCCAGTGGGCTGATGCTCTTCCCATAAATCATCAATCAAAAAAATGCCCCAGATCACAGATTGTCTTCAGGCCAGCCTGACAGTGGCATTTTCTCAGCGGTGAAATTGTCGAAATTTCCTCATCTCAAAAGGAACTCTAGCTTGTAGCCGGATTGTGAAAAAAAAAAATCACCAACACAGTGACAAAATTAACTCCTAATAAGATCAAAGACCTTATTGTGGGCTGAAACTCTGAAATGTAGGGGAAAACTTTAAGATTATAAAGAGGCAGGGAGATAGCTCAGTGGTTGAACACTGGCTGTTCTCCATTCTTCAGGAGCCAGGGGCTGGGTGTCGCACTTTTCATGGCAAAACGCTCCAGTTCCAGGGATCAACGCCCTTTCTAGCCTCTGAAGACACCACATACAAGGGGTACACAAATTTACAGGCAGATGAAATACCCTGCAGCTAGAAAAATAAAGGAGGGGGATTAAAATGAAACATGAGACACAGGTATGTACAAAGGCTTTCTCATTGGGACCAGGGCAGCTCAGGAAATGAGGCAACCCGATTGTATTAATGGGACTGAAAAAAATTTAAAAACTTCCTTACAGAAAAATAACAGTTAATGGGGGTGAAGAGACAGACTACAGAAGGGAGGACATCTTTTACCAAGTACAACTGGCAGATGATTAACGTCTAAACGTATGAAGAAGGCGAGGCAAAACAACCCAATTAACAGATGAGCGATGAGCGGAGGACTGCTACAAGGAAACACATACCTGATACGATAACCTGAAATGTAATATCCTCAAGTAGCCCGGAGGAAAACAAATCAAAACCCACCCAGAATATAGATTACCTCCACCTGAATAGAGCCATCAATAGGAAAAAGAAATAGCGACAGATGCTGACAGAGACAGGGATGGAAAAGGATTGTGTAATGTGGCTGGATGGGTGTAGACTGGACCCACCACAGAGGGTGGCGATGAGGTCCTCAAAAAATATAACAGTAGGGGAAGTAATGGCTCATCAGGCAAAGGTGATGATAGGATAAAAGGCAGAGGTGTGGGGATACTTTTACAGCGGTCGTGCCAAAGTATTGCCCTGAAGTGTGACATGCAACTGATCTTGTGTAAGAGGTTAGGGAAGGGGTGAAAAGACACACCTTGATTGTGGACATGGGGAGACAGAGAAGCAGACAACAGACAGGAGACAAGGAGATAGAGGAGAAACAGGGTGGGGGCGGAGCTGGGGTGGGGAAGCGGGCTGGGGTGGGGGCGGAGCTGGGTGGCTGGCGCTTCTCTGTTAGGGCACAAACCTACTGGTGATGACGTAAGCCCGCTGCTAGGTCCCTGAGAGCAGGCCAGTGGGACCCCTGTTTGCTAACAACAGATGCTTGCTGCCCAGTCTGACCACCCTCAAACCCACATGATGGATGTGAAGAACGTAGCTCCCTATAAGTTGTGTCTTGATCTCCACATGTACTTTCTGCACACACACACACACACACACACACACACACACACACACACACGTTAAAAATTAAGAACCTCCCCAAAACACACAAACAATATAGCCCAACTAGCAATAACAGAGGCGTTTCATGTGAGCCGGTCACACGACTCCAGGGTATTTACCCAAAAGACCCGAGTAGACTTACCAGAGACACTTTGCGCACCCTACATTAACAGCAACAGCATTCACAATAGCGACTGTGCAAGCAACCTCAGTGTCCATCTACAAAGGAACAGGTAGAGAAAATATAGGCGCCTGACAGGGTATTGTTCTCAGCCATAGAGAAGTTATTGTTTGTAGGAAAATGGACAAAGGGAGATACTAGTAAACAAATTAGGCCAATCAAAAGAAAGACAAATAGCGTATCTCTCACTTGTAGTTCCTAGAGTTTTTATATAGACACACAGAGAATCATACACACATTATATACATATACACATACATACATATACATATATACTATGTATGACTTGAAACTAGAAGTAAAAGTTATCTAAGGGGACACGGAGCCAAAAGAAGAAGAGCAGGGGGAAAAGGGAAGTAGACTTGAAGGTGAACAAGACAAAGGGGTACAAAAGGCTTAAAAAATCAAGAGGAGGGCTGGAGAGATGGCTCAGTGGTTAAAGAGCGATACTGCTCTGACGAAGGACCTGAGTTAGGTTCCTAGCACCCATGGCAGGTGGCTCAACTGCCTGAACTCCAGTTTCAATGGTTCAGACCCTTCTTATGGCCTGAGCAGCCCCTTTATACCCCATACGTCTTTTTAAGACAGATTAAAGAAGAAATGGTTTGTTCTGTTTCCATGTGAGAGGCTGGTGCTCAGAGTTGGAATCCTGACTATCTGAAACCAGGAATATGGAGACAGCACCAAGAATCTTCTGAAGTCGGACCTTGGCTCCTGTAAACAGAGGCCCCTTTCCTGGCAGGACTAGAAATGGAATGTGGTCTGGGGGAAGGGGTGACATTCCTGGGTGAGATAAGCACACAGCTAGCTACCAGATGCCCATGCTCCTCCGGGCCTGTGACTGAAGACCTAGGATTCAGGAAGGCCATGGGCCTGACTCATGTCTAGCCTTTCAGCTTTGAAGAGGTGCATTGTGCCTGGTAAGGCCGCCCCACGCTGCTGATGGTCCTTCGTCTGTGAACAAGGCTCTGCTGTGATTCTATTGCTGAGTGTCCCATTTCTTGGCCCTTGGACAGATGATTAATGTAAGATCCTTGCTTTCTTGAAGCTTATGTTTACGTTCCAGGAAAGAAAGCAATGGGGTAAAAAGATGACTTAGACAGTTTAGATTATAGGGCTTAGTAGGCATGGACAGACAGCCATGCACAGGGGCTCTGATGGGACCCCGGGTCAGGGAGGAAAGCTGAAACACACAGCCATTCAAGCGCATGAAGCTCTTCTCCTGCTCCATTCACAGTTCTGAGAAGAGAGCAGAGACAGGACCAACTGCTGCAGCGAAGAAGGAAGAGAATGGGACTGATTTGCCCAACACTGTTCCTGCTTTTATGGTGGGGAAAATGCACACATGTGGGCACAGATAGAAGTGAGCTCACTCCTGAGCGTGCTCATTCCCCAGCCACGGTCACGTGTCCAAAACAAATAGCAGGTGCATTCCTGAGCACGGAGTTAGTCCTTGTAAGTTTCTCTCCAGAGCCTTGGGTGAAACCACAGACCAACTTTGAGGGCACTTAGCATTTTAAAGGGCCGACCTCTTCCCGCTAACATTGGAGCCTGCCTCAAAAAGCGACTGCCCTTGCCTAGTGTCTGAATCTAGTATGCACACTTTAGCCACTGTGGTCATCAGAAAGTGTGGGAACCTGGAGTGGCGTGCCTGCAGAAGTGAGGAGGAATTCAAGGCTGGCTTCAGCCACAGAAGGGTTGTAGACAGCCTGGGCTAAGCCTGTCTAAGAAACAAAAAAGACAAAACAACAACAGTAACAACACAAAGCTAAGAGGTCTGGCAATTTTTCCTGACCAACGAGCAGGTCTTTGAGGACATCAGTTGTGTGCCCTACACTTCACTTCCATTCTGACACCATCCTGTCCACCTGGAGAGAGCATCAAACCTTCCAAGTTGATGGTCCACAAAACCGTTGCTATCTCAGTGGTTCTCAACCTTAACCTTCCCTCCTATGTTGAGACACTTTAATACAGTTCCTCATGTTGTGGTGACCCACAACCATGAAATTATTTTCACTGTTACGTCATAACTCCATAACTTTTATATATTACTGCAATGTTGCTACTGTTATGAGTCATGATGTAAATATTGCTTTCTGACAGTCTTAGATGACCTCTATGAAAGGGTCTTTACGACCTTCAAAGGGATGCATTATTGACCCACAGGTTGAGAACCACTGCTGGCCATCAGGCTGGTCTGTTGGATTCACCTGTAATTCCAAACTGAGGCGGGAGTGTTACCGAATGCTTGAAGCTAGCTGTGCAGTGAGTTCTAGACAGCCCAGGGTTACAGAGCAAGACACTGTCTCAAACAAACAAACAAACAAACAAACAAACAAACCTGTCCCTACCTTAGATGCCAACCAAGAGTATGATCTCAGCTCTTGAGTGACTATAAATTGGATTCCTGCCCTTTTTTTTTTCTTGGATTTGATCACTTACTAAGAATACTGTATGGCTATATCAGTTTGTTGTAGAAAATTCTAGAAAACATGTCACTAACTACACAAAGGAGAACATGAAGGAGCCTGCAGGCCTTCCAGGCCCTGGCATGTTTTTCAGCAAGCTGGAAACTCATCAAATACTGTATGGATTTTTTTAAACCTATGTTTACTTACTGGGGAGCAGGGCCCATGTGGAAGTCAGAGAACAAGTTGCAGGAGTCGGTTCTCTATCCTGTGTGTTCTGGAGATTGAATTCGGTTAGTCAGGCTGAGTTCTCACAGTAGCCCTTGATCAGGTTTCTGCAGTACTATCCTGGGGCCTCCCTCTTACTTCCTTCCCACGCTGTAACCCTCTAATCTCTTAGACTTGGCTCTACTCAGAGCTCTGGCTAGCTCAGGACCCCATCCTCAGTCACGCTTATTAGAAACGCCTAGGTGTGCACAAAGCAGAGGCTTATCATGAGACAGAAGGTGCTCCGGAGATGTGGGAAGTTGCACAAGTCTTGGGCATCCCTGCCAGGAAACGGAAATAGAACCTAGGCTCGCTGGCTCTTTCTTTCTTTCTTTCTTTCTTTCTTTCTTTCTTTCTTTCTTTCTCTCTTTCTCTCTTTCTTTCTCTCTTTCTTTCTTTCTTTCTCTCTTTCTTTCTTTCTCTCTCTTTCTTTCTTTCTAACAATTCATTTTATTTTAATATACATTGCTATTTTGACTGTATGTCTGTCTGTGGAGGGTGTCAGACCCCTTGGGGCTGGAGTTACTGACAGTTGTGAGCTGTCATGTGGGTGCGGGGGAACTGAACCTGGCTCTACTGGAAAGAACAGCCAGTGCTCTAACCACTGAGTCGTCTCTCAGCCCCAAACTAGGCTATTTCTTGTTATCATGGATTAGAGGGGAGAAAAAGGATTCAGCCTCACATAGAGCATCCAGGCAGAGAGAAAAACAAGCATGAGTGTTCTGGCCTGGGAATGATGCTCCGGAGATCTTGAGCATCTTCATGGCTCTGGAGAAGAGCAGTGGGTGAGTAAAGAAGATGGAAGGAAGGGAGAGTTGGAGCAACATTGAGGTGGACCATAATGCGAAGGGGCTGACAGCTTACAGGAAGTATCACAGTCTGATTTTAACTTCATAAATACTACATTGGAGAAAACAGCCAGCGTGCTTCAATTGTCCAGGCAAAAAATTGCTGGCTGTGGTTGTTCAGTGAGAGGGCCCCATCGGCTCCTGCATTTGGTGCTTAGTCCTCAGCTGTTGAACTGTTTAGGAAGGATTAGGAGGTGTGGCCTTGTTGGAGGAGGTGTGTGACTGGGAGTGATCCTCAGATTTCAAAACCCCTTGCCAGGCCCTCTTCCTTGCTCTTGCCTTCTGCCTGAGGATTAGGATGTAAAAAGTTCTTAACTGTTGCCTTGGTGCCAGCCGCATCTGTCTGCTTCCTGCCGTGATGATCATGGACTAGCCTCCTGAAATTGTAAGCAAGCCCCCAACTCAATGCCTCCCTTTCAAAGAGTCAAAGTGTTTCTTCACAGAGATAGAACTGTAACTAAGACAGTGGCTAGAAAACAGATAGTTTCCAGTTCACAGAAAGACCCTGTCTTAAGGCAGTAGGATAAAACCCATAGAAGACACTAGGTAGCCTTTTCTGGCTTCCACATGTACTTGCATGGTGCATACATACATCACACACACACGCAATGAACAGTTTTACAATGATTAATTTAGTAATGTGAATATGCATTTAATTTATTTACATATACATGAATGTAAGTTTAATGTAATGCCTATGACTAAGGACACAATCACCAGTGAGCCATGCTCCACTGTATCTTAGTTCTTTTTGCTAAACCCAAGTCATTAGCTTTGCTTTTGCTTGCTAGAGACTGGTCTCATTATATTCGCTTGAGTTTTAATTTTTTTTCGTTGCTTCATTAGGAATACTTCTTTGTTAAAAATACTAAAGGATCAGTTTGATTTCTGTAAACTTTAAAAAATGTTCAAGTTATATAATGCTTGTTTATCTTGAAGACAGTTGAAATAGAGCTATCCTTTAAGAGTCTATAATCTAATTTGTTAGGACGACATAGAGGCAGGAAGGTACTATATACTCTTGCCATGAGCAGTAAAGGGCCTCCTGGGTTTAGGGGGTAGGTGGACAGTCAGGTAAGAGTGAGTACTCAGAGACCTGGTACTAAGACTTCAACCCCTTGCTAAGACTCAGCCAGCCCTGAAGAGTGTCACGGCATCAGAGGTGGGGGGAGAGCCAGGACCCCAGCTCAAGCCAGTCCTGAAGAGTATCACAACAGCATAGATGGTGAGACCAGCACCCCATCCTGATATCTTGGCTCCGGATGGACAGAGCGATCAAGACCAGCCCCTTGCAACAGCCCTCCTTTCTGACCATGGTGGAAAGCAGCCAAACCATATAAAGATTTCCTCTTGGGGCAGGGGATCAAGATAACTTCCAATTCAGCCTCAGACTCTAATCCTGGCTCAGCCCGTGCTGGGCCGGATGGCTAGGGCTACTGAAGATAGCCCTTAAAGATCTCAACAGCAGTGTGATGAGACACAAATCAACCCCTCTAAATAAAATAGATATGGTTTATCCTGAGCCAAATAGGGTGACCAAGGCCCAGGAATATGGATTCAGGTTAGTCTACCCCCAAATAGGAGCTGTTATATGGGATTTTAGCTAAAGCAAAAACAAAGCCAGGAAACAATATTTTAAAAAAACTTGCTTTTGGCTTTTGACTTTTATGTACATGTCAAAGTGTTTTGCCTTCGGTTACAGGTATATATGTGTACCACATGTGTGCCTGGTGCCTGTGGGAGACTGTGAAGAGGGTCATACCTCGGAATCAGAGTTATAGATGGATTCTGTAAGAGCAACAAGTGCTCTTAACTGCTGGAGAAGGCCCCCAGCCCCATAAATCAATACTGCTAACAAATGCACTAGTGGGGGGCATTAGGTATGGGGACCACATCAAGCAGACCTTTCCTGGGCTAGATGTATCGTTAGCATCTGAGCTTTAGGAATAGTTGAGGCTAGTGGTCTTGCTTTTCATCAGACTATATCAAACATTAACCAAGCTTAACAAATACATTCAAAAGAGGTTTACCTAATAGTCATGAGAATATTAGGCCAGATGCAAAGCCTAGAAGTAAAACAGCATGAAAAAAGAAAAACGGAAATGGTGGGGCTGGAGAGATGACCTAGGGGAGGAGTGTGTTTGCTGTTCCAGCACGGGGAAATTGAGTTTGGATCCTAGCGCCCTGGTAGAAGCTAGATCTGGAGGCGTTCCTGAACCCAATTTGCAAAGACAGTGTGAGTCCACATTGACCTTGCAACCCAGCATCATCAGCTGTAAAGTTCATGCCTGAGAGCTGCATGGAGTTACAACCAATCAATAAGTCACACTCAACATCCCTACATTTATAGGCTTGGAAGTGTGATGGGCACATTCACTGCGGGTCCTTATTTAAAGAGTCCTGTGGGATCCATATGGGGTTGGACAGTCCCACCAAATGGGGAAAAAATATCGTTGTGAACACCTTTATCTTAAGAGAATGCCTTGAGACCTGACAGTGCCTTTAAACTCAGCATTTGGGAGGCAGAGACAGGTGAGTCTCTGAGTTTAAGATCACCCTGGTCTACAGAGTGAGCTCAGGACAGGCAGTCAGTCTAGTTGCAACTGTAGGCTCTATATTTGGTGAGAGACCTTGTCTCAAAAAATAAAATAAGTAAAGTAGGAAGGCTGGGGAGTGCTAGAAGACACTTGACATTAACCTCTGCCCTGTCCACATGACAACGATGGTGAGTGTACCCCTTACACACATACATCAAGGACACACAATTTCATAACTCTTTTAAAGATTTAAAAAAAAAAAGCAAACCACTATTTTCTGATGGGTCTAAGGGAGCCTAACATGGTTTGAGCTCAGGTACATACCATTGTTTCTTTTCCTAAAACTTTCTGTAAGCCGAGGTCAGACTATTACCAGGACCCTATCAACCGTTGATTAGTCTGCTGTTTGTTTCTTGGCAGAGATTTGAATCTGGTTTTTCTCAATTCTGAGTAAGTACTAATAATTCTACTTCTGAGAAACGCAGTTGTTCCCGCCAACTTCAGGCCTCAAGCTAACACGCCTGTCGTGTGCCCATTCTATGACCTGGTAAAGCCTCCAACTTAGGGCTACAAAACTGAAGAAAATGCTCTATTCTTTTCAAGAGTCATTTGGACCAAAGTTTCTCAAAACTAGCTGAAGGTCAACTTCAGGATGGTCTCCTCCTCCCTCCCCCCCCCTCCCTCCCCCCTTCCCTTCCCTTCCATTCTCTCCCTTTCCTTCCCTTTCCTCCCTCTCCTCCTCTAGCTCTCCAAGGTGTCTCTGTGTAGCCTTGGCCGTCCTGGAGCTTGCTCTGTAGACTAAGGCAGGCTGGCCTTGAACTCAGAGATTCACTTGCCTCTACCCCCTCCTGAGGGCTGGGATGAAAACCGCGTCTCCAACATGGCCAGGTCTCAAGAGTATCCTCTTAAGATAAAGCTCTCAGAGGTGGTGTTCTTCTCCCTTATAATTCACAATATTTAGTAAATTGGTGACAGTTGTCTTAAGATAACTGTTGCATTTTTAGATAGGATTTTGTGCAAGTGTAAGCACAAATGTATGTATTAGAATACAGGACTAGGGGTGAGCACTTTAGAGTTTACCACTCTGGGACCCGATTTGTACTGCTTACTAATATTCTCTAATAAATGTTTTAATCCTGAAAAAAAAAAAGATAAAAGCTGTATCTAGAATCCATTCCTTCTCCTCTGCCAGGTATGTCCAACCCCACAGCCCATAGGTCTCTCACGAGCATGAACAGTGAAGTGCACCTTTACAAATGATAAGCCTACTTAAAAAGTTGGAGATGTTAGTGTGATTTATTGATCTGTAACTCGATTGTGCAGTTCTTTTATGGCTGAGCTTTATAGAAGATGATGTCGGCTTGTAAAGTCATAGGCTGGTCGCCTGTTGAGCGGAAACTTCCTTTGGAGTGGCTCCACCTGAGGCCTCAGATCTGAATGAAAGCGGTTTTGTGGCTCAGGCTCTGGAACTGAGCGTGACCTGGATCCCTTGGCTCTGCCACACAGGAAGGACAGAACACACTAGAAATCTTTCTGTGTCCCCTTTAGGTCACAGTGGCTATCTGGTGGGGGAAGTCCAGTTGGCTAATGAGTGGGTGTTTCAGGCCCCTCTTTTGTCTCCGTTTTTGTTTGTTTGTTTTGTTTTTTTTTGATCTATGAGTCTAGTGGATGGAGCAGAGCTCTCACTGATAGGTGCAGTGTGGCTGGTCCCTGCGCCCACTCTTGTCCTCACTTTTATTCTTATCATTGCTATGTGATGAGGACCAGCAGTCACCAATGAGTCAGGGCACTCCCAGGCTGTCATACACCATGCTGGTGCCAACAGCACTGTGTGGATATATGAGCCTCTGACAGCTCACTGTTCAGGACAATCTAAGCTGGGTGTGGTAGCGTATACTTACAACCCACTTGGAAGGCTGAGCAGCTCTAACCACAGAGTTGGGGCCATCCTGACCTCACAGAGAGGCTCTGTCTCAAAGAAAGAAAGAAAAGACAGAAAGGAAGAAAGAAAAAGAAAAAAGAAAGAAAGAAAGAAAGAAAGAAAGAAAAGAAAGAAAAGAAAGACAGACAGACAGAAAGAAAAGACAGAAAGAAAGAAATACAGAAAGAAAAGAAAGAAAGGCAGAAAAGAAAGAAAGAAAGGCAGAAAAGGAAAAGACAGAAAGAAAGAAAGAAAGAAAAGAAAAGAAAAGAAAAGAAAGAAAAAGAAATACAGAAAAGGAAGAAAAAATACAGAAAGAAAAGAAAGAAATACAGAAAGAAAGAAGCAAAGCGAAAAGTAAACTTTCAAAACTTTCTTTAAAGATTTCAAAGGTTTTAAGTGGTCAACACTTTTAACTGTTGTGAAAGAGAACTCTAAAAAAAGTAGGCAATTTACAAAAGCCATTTCCTTTAGGAACTTTTAGGAAGGCAAGTTAAAACCTACAGACCTGCTGGGCGTAAAGCACCCTCACGCCTTTCGGCTCCCAGGACTGGGAACAGAGGCAGGATATCTGAGTTCAAGGCCAGCCAGGTTTTTCAGAGGAGACCCTGTCTGGAAAAAAAGTAGTATTTAGAGTGTACCCTATCAGCTGTATTCCTTACATTGTGTTATTTAGCAGTGTGTATAAAATGTCAGATGTGCAGGTAGCCTTCTGTTATGACTTCCATTTGATTCCACTGATTGATTGTATTTTGCATAATTTATTTGGGTGTGATGCTAAATTGAACCCAGGCTCTCCTACATGCTGAACAAGCAGTCTACCACGAGCTGTACCAAGAGCCATACATGTGCTTGACATGGGGTCTAAAAAGTAAGTTTCCCAGGCTGACCTTGAGACAGAGCCTCTTACCTCCGCCTCTGAACAGGCTACGTTATAGTCCTCCTCCCCCATGCCCAGAACGTTGTATAACTTGAGTTGAAATGATCTCGTGAACTTGTCCCAGAGAACGTTCATTAGTCTAGGAATGAATGCCTTTTGGGCTGGGGCAGTGTTTCCTCCATCTCTAAGCTCAACTCTGCCTCCTTGTTGATTCTGTCTAGCTGTTCTATTGAATACAGAGTCATTTTACAACTTCCTTCCATTCTGTCCATTTGAGACTCAATTGTGAAGTACAAGAATGTTTGATTGTTATGAATTACTGATTGAGCCCTCTCTACACACCCTCTATCCAGAGACAGAATCTCGCTACAGTTACCAGTGCCTTTAGACCCCTGGCCCTCCTGCTTTGCCCTCTGGTGTGCTGCCCCTCATGCCAGTGTCCTTCTCTCCTGTTTAGAATGCTTCCTTTTTGTGAGTAGCAGTTGTTCGTCTCCTCTCCAGTTCTCACATACTCCAGCTGTTCTCAGTTATTTGCGTGAGTTTATTTGTTTGTTTGTTTACTTCTTTTCACCCTTTCAGTTTCCACCTCCAGCGTCCTTCAATCTGAAACACGTCTCTTTTACGACATATATGGATTTGGAGTCGTGTTTTTGTATCTCTTCGTCAATGTTTGCAGTCTCTTTATCTTTTTTCGTGGTGCTGAGGCACATAGGAATATAACAACAACTTGGGACTCCAGTTAACTTGTCTCACATCCCTCTTCTAACAATATTTACCAACGCCCTAGCACCCCATCTGCACACTGTGGACACACCCCACCTCTCTGCTGTGCTCCTGCCATCCAAACCCAGACATAAACCCAGCTCTAGCACAATGAATAAGTTCTCTCACCCAACAACCATCAATAACTTCCCTTGGTTCAGCTTCTTTTAATGTGCAGAGGCAGATAAAAGTAGCGACATTTTTAAAAAAAAAAAAAAAAAAAGGCATGTATGTTAGTCAGTCAGTATAACATGTAAATGCCTGGTGCCTGCTGAAGACCAGAAGGAAGTCAATTTCCTGGAACTGGATTTACAGACTGTTTGTGAGCCAATACACAGGTGCAGGGAATCAGAACCATTCTATGGGAGAGCAGCCAGTGCTCTTAACTGTTGGAGGCCATCCTCCAGCTTTGTTAGGTTTTATTCAAATATATTCCTGAATATACTCAGGATCTGGAGATAGGAGATTGATCCAGCCTGAAATGATTGAACTTATGTTTGTCATTTTGAGGGAGGATTTTTGAGTTTCTTATAGGGTAGATCATCTGATAATTCTCTGTTTCTTTTCCCACATGAAAATCCATTACTGTATTTCCCCACCCTTCAGTGATGGGGAATATAATCAGGCCTTTAATGAGCGCATAAGTGCTAAATTACTCCACCATGAGATACATCCCAGACTTTGTTTCATTGCTGAATGACAAGTTGTGCTGGGTATATAGAATTTTTGTTGATTTTTTTTTCAAAAAGCTTTTCTTTTTAGAATTCATTGACATGCCACATTTTCTGATCTCAGAGCTTGATGACAAATCAGCTATTGATCTGACTGAAGATCATTTGTATGTGAAGAGCTAATTCTTACTTTCTTCAAGATCTTTAAAAAATGTATTCTGGGGTTGGGATTTAGCTCAGTGGTAGAGGCCGCCTATGGCACAAGGCCCTGGTTGGTCCCCAGCTCAAAAAAAAAAAAAAGAAAAAATAAAAAAAAAATGTATTCTATGGCAAATATACATCCTTTTAAATCCTGAGAAATTACTCAATTTTTTAGATATACAAACATATATGCTAGTCTTTAACACATTTTTTTTCCAAAAATTAAAAAAAGGGATTTATTTGTTTCTCATTTTATATGTCATGGTACTAATATCTGTGTACCACATGCACAGATGCAGTGCCAGAGGAGAGGCCTAAGAAGAGGGCATTGGATCCCATGCCATCCAAGTTACAGACAGCTATAAATGTCATATGGGTTCTGGGAACCAAATCTGTTCTCTAGAAGAGTAGCCAGTGTACTCCTAAACTGCTGAGCCACCTCTCCACCTCTCCAGCCACCTTTCCATGAACTCACTACCATTTATACTTATTTTTAAAAACTGTCTGCCCCTAGTTCATTTTGCCCATTTATCTACTTGATTGATTGTTCTTTTTGATATTTAAGTTTTGAGTTCTTGTTTTCTCTCCTGGGTACCATTCTCTGTCAGGCGAAAGAGCTGGCAAAGCCTTTCTCCCTCTACAGGTTGAAGACTTACTCTGGTAATTATTCTCTTGGCTGTACAGAAGCATTTAGATCCCTTTTATCAAGATTCGCTGTTTCCTGGAGTCCTAGTTGGAAAATCATTGCTATGCCTAGACATTGAAGTGTTTCTCTCTGGCAATTCTAGATATTTAGGTTTTTATTAGGGTCTTTGAACCGTTTTGACTTGCCTTTGCTAGTTCAAGAGATAGATTACCTAATTTCCATCTTCTTCATCGTGACGTCCAGTGCTCTCAGGACTGCTCATAAAAAGAAGCTGTTTTGGCACCTTTTTTATGAACTGGATGGCTGTAGCTTCATGGGTCTGTTCCCAGGTCCTTTACTCCCGTTCCATAGATCTATATGTCTACTTCTGTGTCTTTGAGACAGAAGAACAAACTCATCTGGAAGTGTTAATCCCACTGAAGAGAGTAAAGGCCAGTACTATAATTCTGTAGTCAAATTAATTCTGTCAGACAGGGTTAGCTCCTAAAGCAAGGTTTGAGAAATAGCATTGAACATCATGGGGGAAGTGGGACTATATACCTCAAACCCACAAGGTTAAGGGGTTTCCATGGTTTTTTGTGTCATAGAGCTTGGTAGAACATTTCAAAATTATTAGTCAGGACATTTTATTTTATGAAGATGGAATTAGGGTATGGGATGGGACATGTCAGATTAGAGAAAATGGGTCAAGACACGGTCAAATCCAAGTCTTATAGAAAACAGGAATGAATTTATTTTGATCTTTATGAGACGGTTTTTTACTTTTAAGATGGAGACAGGCCAGGCTGGTCTGTCAGAATTCTGATGTAGATTAGGCCATTCTTTTTTTTTTTTTTTTTTTTCGGAGCTGGGGACCAGACAGGGCCTTGTGCATGCCCCTAGGCAAGTGCTCTACAGCTGAGCTAAATCCCCAACCCCATGATTAGGCCATTCTTGAATTTACAACAATCCATTTGTCTCTGCCTCCCAAATACTAGATTTCAGCCATGAGACACCACTCCTCAACTTCTGTAATATAATTTGAAGTTAGATGTCGTTGAAATAAATAATTAAGTAAAATAAATCCCAGTGGAGGTTCACACACACACACACACACACACACACACACACACACACAGCCTTTATATTTTTTGATATGCCTTAAACAGCCCAATAGCTGGGTCACTTCCTAACCTCATCCAGTTAGTCCACCTTCTGATGACAATCCTGAGTTTACTTACTAATTTTTATGTTCTGCCATGGCTGTCTTGGACCCAGTTAGGCAGCCCACTGGGCCACAGTCTCTCAATTCTTCCCCATAGCAGCTATGCCTCCCCTGCCCTCCACTATTCTCAGGTGTGGCCAGGTGTGGCCACAGTCTCCCAGCAAGGTGGATATCCCTCTCCCCCTCCCCCTCCTGGTCTCAAGCCCAAGAATTCTCAAGTCCCACCTCAGTCTGCCCTGTCCAGCCATTGGCTGCCGGCATTTTGTTTATCAATCAGAACCAACTTAGGGCAGGTTCCCAGAAGCTACCTGCAGACAGTCAGACAGTTGTGTAAGCAGTTTGAGGACCCAAAGTAACATTAGAATACAAGCGCATTAAGCCCAAGCCCACCACAAAGATACTGTAATACCGAAGCTTTCAAGCATCCTCCAGTGACCTTAAGGCCACAAGCACAGAGATATTCACTGCTCAGTGTGTTTTCTAAAAGAAGGATCTCAGATTTTGGAAGCTTCACCCATGAAGTCTCACTAATATGACAGCCCAGATGTGAGCTGAACAGGATGACACCAGGAGACAGGACAAAGTGGAAGGAAACTCATGGGCCTCAACTCTGCACAAAGCGTTATAGGCAGCTGACGAAAGCTGACAGCAGGAGGTGGTCATCCTCGGGGAAGAGCACACCAGTCAGTTTTCAGGTGCAAATGTTCAGCCCTGAAAACATGCATACAAGGAACATTATAGGAGCTGAAAGAGGTTATGTTGTGAATATACATGTATACATATATGTGGGGGAGGGTTGAGTAAGACCCGGCCCCATAGGCTAATATATTTGAGTGTTTAGGGGTTTGGGAATGGCGGGGGGTTGTTGCAGTGGGGTGTGGTTGGAGGCCTTGTGGGAGAACTGTGCCATTGGGGGTGAGCTTTGGCCACCCAGTTCAAAAGGCAAGCCAGGCC
Source organism: Rattus rattus (assembly GCF_011064425.1). Lineage (NCBI taxonomy): Eukaryota > Metazoa > Chordata > Mammalia > Rodentia > Muridae > Rattus > Rattus rattus. The sequence goes on along the minus strand of NC_046163.1, from coordinate 2,165,017 downwards.
CTGCCATTCTTTCTTCATGCTCCTTGTGGATTAGGATGTAGAACCCTCAGCTACTTCTCCAGCACCATATCTGCTTTATGCGTCTTCATACTTCCCACCATGAGGATAATGGACTAATCCTCTGAAACTGTAAGCCAGCCACAGTTAATGCTGCGCATGAGTTAATGCGTATTATCTGGGTATTACACAGTTTTATAAAATAAGAGTTGCCATGGTCATGATGCCTCTACTGACTAAGGTTAAATGTAAATATATACAAATATAAGTGAATGCAATAACAATTAGTGAGACTGAGTTTGCAGAAAGCCTTCCTCTGCCTCCGAGGACTAGGATTAAAGGGTGGGCACGCCACACCTGGCTCTATTTTGATAACTAGGACTGAAATCATTAATTTTGGAACCTGCAATCATTCTGACAGGTCCACAGATAAATTTAGGAGTAAATGCAATGAGCAGATTCTACCTCCCTCCCAAACTCCTATTTTTATTTTATTTTATTTTGTTTGTGATATGGAGGAGGATCAACCTGGGGCCTTAGACATAGACAAATGCTATACCACGAGAGCCTCTCCTAGCTCCAAACCATCATGGAAGAAGCTACAAGAGACACAGCTGTAGCAAGGCAGGTGACAAATAACGCTCACAGGAGATAAGGGTATAGAGGGGACAGTTCTTCATATGAGCTAATGTGGACAGAAGGGTGGTACTCACATGAGCTAAGGTTAATGGAAGGAGGGGGTGCTTATGTAAAAGCTAACTTGTAGAAAAGGGAGGCGTCTGTATCTTCCCAAACAATACAGTGACACAGATGATGCTAACCTCAGTAGGGAAACCTTGCCCCGAACACCATTTCCTATTGTTCATTTTTGCATGTAATGAATATATTCACTAACCGGAAATTAAGCACTCACAATTACTTGTAAAAGATTATTTAACAGTTCGTGAAACAAAGAAGGAAACACGATTGGGAGTTAAAAATATATTTAGAACTGATAATTAAAATTCTCACATTTCAAGAATATGAAAGGGACTAAAGCATCTTAAGAATGGTAATATTCTTAGATGCTCATAAAAACTAGAGGATAAACCGCATGGTGGTGGCACACACCTTTAATCCCAGCACTCGGGAGGTGGAGGTAGGTAGATCAAGGCCAACCTGGTCTGCAGAATGAGCTCCAGGACAGCCAGGGCTGATTCTTCAAAATGAGCAAACAACTCATAAACTGGAGGAGAGATTAAAGACAAAGTGGTACAGACTTCTTTCAAAGTTAGAGTCTAATAAGAGGGAAATCGGCTTTTGAGAGAGAGCTCAGCAGTTAAAGGCATATCCTCCTCTTGGAAAGGATCTTAGTTCAGTTCCTGGAACCACTTCTGGTGTTTGGATCAAATAAATGAGACGGATCCTAAGCACTGCCATTTTGTTTCCAGACTCCATTTTGATCATAAGGTGAAATTAAGTTCAAATTCCCAGACCGCTAAGCCAATTTCCTCCTTGAACAAATGACTCTGGTTAATGAAAAATTGTAATTGTAACTTGGTACAGATATTTGTGGTTTTCAAGCTTAAAAACTCTGTAACATTTGGCCTCTGTGTGTGTGTGTGTGTGTGTGGTGTACTTCAGGTCCCGAGTCTCTTCTGTGGCCCTGATCAATCAGTAGTAGCCTAAGCACAATAACATTTTGTCATCCCTTAAATATATAATAAGATAAATATGATAAATATTATACCCAAAGATGCAGTTCGCTCCAGAGTCTGTTGTCTTTGACTGGTCATCAGTTTTTACTGCCTAATTCAAATAAAGATCTTGATTTGTGAGGACTCTTGTGCCTGCTTGGGTTGCTTTGTATTTTTGAACCCTAACATTGGCATCTCACAAATGCCTATAACTCTAACTCCAGAGGTTTTGACAGGCACGCAACATGTATCCACACATATTCATTTGCATAATTGAACATAATACTAACAGGAAAATGATGGCTGTCAGGCTGAAACCTCCCTATGCCAACTTCAAATCGGAACTCTGCATGTTAACCACTCTGGTTTCCCTTCTGAGGGTGTCGGTCTAACCCTGAGGGCTCGGTTTGCACTTTGATAGATTACAGGGCTCAGGAGATAAGCCTAGGGTTTAACAGGAGATGATACTGGATGAGGAGAAAATATCCTTGAATAAATATTGTTCAACAACTCAGGAGGCAGAGGCAGGCAGATGTTTGTGAGTTCAAGATCAGTCTTGTCTATTTAGTGAGTTCCAGGCCAAGTAGGAACACACACACACACACACACACACACACACACACACACACACACCCTGACATTCACACTCTGACACAGCACCTTTCCTCAATGAATGAATGAGTCACAGAGGAAGCAGTGTGCCACAGCTCTGACTGTGTGACTCCAAGGTTGCCATTTAACACACTCTAACTTCTAGTTTTGCTCTAGAACAGGTGTTCTGAGGAAAAGGGCAGCTGCCATGCTGTGAGGACACCCAAGCCCTGCTGTGGAAAGGAAAGCTAGCAATTGATGCTTTAAAAAAAAAAAAAAAAAAAAAAAACCTCACTGACTAGTCAGGCCTGTGAATGAGCCACCTTAGAAGAACCAACTACATATCGAGTGTGAGTCCAGCATGGGAGACATGAGATCACATCTCAAAAACAAGAGGGCAGGCAGAGAGAGAGAGAGAGAGAAGCAAGAACAAGAAGCTGAGTAGGAAGTGTGAAACAACTGTGAATAACAAGGCAGATTTTAAAGAATGAAGTAGGGGCGGGAGAGAGAGAAGGCTCAGAGGGCTGGAGAGAGGCACACCGCTCTTCTAGAAGACCCACGCGTGATCCCCAGAACCCACGTCAGACAGCTCACAGCTGCTTGTACTGCAAACCCAAAGACTCCCACTCTCTGGCTCCTTTCATGAGTATATACTCACATACAAACACACACATCATTAAAAATAATTTAAAAAAACAAAGTAGGACTTTTATAAGTGAAAAATAAATGGCTTTAGTGGAGACTCAGTAGAAAATAATAGTTAGAATGGAAATGAAACAATATTTGAAGATAAAATGGACAAAAATGTTCCAGTGAGAACATTGGTGAGAAGGACCAATCCTTATGGAAGAAGAATCAGGGCTTAGCATGTATATTAGTCAAGGTTCTCTATGGGGACATAACTGATAGAATGAAAATTTTCATATATATATATATATATATATATATATATATATATATGGATTCATTAGAGTGGCTGATACAATGCAGTCTGTGTATTCTAGTAGTTGCTCTCTGATGGTAGAGAAGAATCCAACAGTTGCTCTGTCCACGAGGCTGGATGTCTCTGCAGTCCCAATCTGGCCCTTAAGTTCTGGAAAATTCCTAGGGAGCTGCTGATGTTGTCTACATGGAAAGCCCGATGAAGACGTAGTGCAGAAACGGGGCAGTAGAGGGAACAAGATAGATGACCTTGTCAGCAAGAGGGAAGGTGAGCAGGAAAAAAAGGAAGTATCCTTCTTGTGTCTTTTTCTTGGACTGCCACAACTAGGGTGACTTTGCCCTCTTCAAATAATCTGATCAAGAAAGCCCCTCACAGGAGGACCCTGTCACTGCCTTTTACTTATTCCAGATCCAGTCAAGTGGCTGTTGAGATCGACTGTCACAGCAGGTTAAAAGTACCAGCCATACTACCAGAACTTGATTTCTAGAACACATGGTGGAGGAGAGAACCGAGTCCTGAGGTTGCCCTCTGACCTCCACACGCATATGTGACCCATCATAGACATCCTACATATATATGGCTAATTAATAAAAAGAAAAGGAACCCAGCAATCTTAAAAATAGTGTAAATCCAAAGAAAATATAACACAAAATACGTAAAACATAAATTAGTGAGATAGGAATGAGGCTGTTGAGGGGCCAGTGAAAACAAAGTAGACATCAAAATCAGAGGGACATGAGGTCAGGTAAAGGCATGAGCTGCCGGGGCTGACGGCTGGACCCACATGATGGAAGGAGACAAACAACTCCTGCCAGTTGTCCTCTGACCACTATGAGTGTGCATGGATGTGTGCACACACTTGCATTTGTGCATGCGCACACATACATGTACATGCACGCATGCATGCACATGCATACACATACATGTGCATGCACATACGGACACACATATGCACACATGCACACACACACAATACATATACACACAATACATATACACAGAGAATACATGGGCAAATGTAAAATAGAGATTTTTATAGCAATATTGGTAAGTAAATAAATAGTTAATAAGCTGATATGTTAGTACTGTCAGGCATGAAAGTGGGATATGATTCCCTTTACACGACAGTTTTAGAATATTAACAGGATGGGCTGATGAGAGGGCTCATGGGTAAGAGCGCTTGCTGCCAAACCCAAAACCCTGGATTTGGTTGTGCTCCGGCCTTCATATTCATGCTGTGGCACACAAAAACCTCAGGCATACACATCCACACAAAGTAAATAATTAAAATAGGAAAAATGTTAATATAGGACTATTCTAAGGCACTTTATTCATGCTGGTAAGTCTGCTTGGTTTTTCGTTTAGTTTGGTTTGTGTTTTCAAGACAGGGTTTCTCTGTGTAGTCCTGGCTGTCCTGGAACTCACTCTGTAGACCAGGCTGGCCTCGAACTTATGTTGGTAAGTTTGTAACATGAACGAACTAGATGATGCATTAGATATACCCAGCTTCCCATGAAAGGATGTCTACTTAGACTTTCTGGGCGGTGCAACGGTTACTTTTCTTGGGACAAAAACTTCATAGAGGGCTCTAAGGGAGAAGAGGTTTATTTTGGTCCCCAGTTCCAGAGTGTACCGTGTGTCACAACATGGAAGGTGTGGGCACTGCAGCAGCTCATCCGTGGCTGCAGGAGCTAATGCTGGCTGGTTCATGTGTTTGTTTTTGAAGAGTTATTCATTTACATAATTTATTTATATGGTGCTTTGTCTAATGTATGTCTGCATACCGGGAGACAGCATCAGACACTTGCGAGCTGCCACGTGGGTGTTGGTAATTGAAACAGGACCTTCGGGACAGCAGTGGGTGCTCTTAAGCACTGAGCCATCTCTCCAGACCCCTTGACTTTTTATGTTTTGACAGACCAGGGAGAAAAGATTGTGGGCCAGCCCCAGATGCAAGGCTTGCTCCCAGTTCCATAACCCCTCCCCCCAAGATCACTGGGACCAAGCATGTAAACACAGGGGCCTGAGCAGGGGACAGTTCAGATTCAAACCATAACAAGCATTAAGATATTTGCCTAAAATACGAACGAGCTGGTGACTCGTGAGTGACTTTCTATTCAGGAGGTCAAAAGAGAAGCTTGCTTAAGCCTCGAGATCAAATCAGCTTCTGTGACATTGCAAGGCATTGTTTTGAAAGAAAGAAAAAAAAGGAAGGGATGGAGGGAGGGAGGGAGGGAGGGAGGGAAGAAAAATGGTAAAAGAAAAAGTGCATATGGAATAATTTGTGATCAGATAGTGCTGCCTACTAACCATTTTTCAAATAAACTTTCTTCTAAAGTAAACATTCATATACAAAGTGTGTAAACCAGACATTTCAATGCATTTTCACAAGCACACACAACCAAATGGACATCTCAATGCATTTTCACAAGCACACACAAAACCCACATTCAGTAACCAGCACCCAGATCAAGGCGATATTACCACGGAGACTGGATGTGTAACACGGGGACCAAGAGGTTTCCTCGTAGGCATAAGGCTACAAAAGTTAAATTTTGCATCAAAAAACTATTAGTAGGTAATTGTTTAAAAAGGTCATTGCCATGAAACGGAAACCTCCTAGTGGCAATAATACTTTAAAGCCGTTTTCCACATGGGCCCGATGTTCACATGGATTTGGCCAGTTTGTATTTTAAAAGCAGCCCCGCTTCTGCCGCAGGTTCCTAAAAGAAATACACATGAAATCATGGCTTTTCTCCTTGACTTCACATTCTTGCTTTGGCTGTGCCTGCTTTTGAGGTCCTCTGGATTCTCTAAATAACCTGTGACGTGTCCACACAGCCCACACAGGTGGCATAAGACGAGGGCCAGAGTTAAAAGTTTCGAATGGGGCAGAGCTCTGTGCTGAGGCCCGCCTGCCAGTTGCATTGTTCGGGTTTGTACCTTTGCTCGAGGGCCAGCACGTGTGGGTTTAGCCTTGGTGGCTACAGGAGCTGCAAGCTTCTGACTGACACAAGCTGTTGTAACCTGCCAAGATCAAAATAAGAGGCGGCTTCAGACTTAAAAGGCTCTCGCGAAAGTTCAAAGCCGCGGGTATAAAAACCCAGCTGGCTTAATAGGACTTCTTTAAAACATGACAGCACACTCTCAAGTCAGAAGCTTAAAGCCACATACTTTACCTCGCCAAAAGCATCTTAGTGCGTATATTTTGCCATCCAAAAACTTATCCTCTATTTATGAACCAATGTCCACACGTCCGCCATGTACGGTGGTTTGGAGGGTTATGTTCCCCAAATGCAGGGCTCCCGTGAACACTGAGCTTCCCCGTCCGTCTGTCCGTCCGTCCGTCGTCATTGAGATGTAGAACCTTTAGGGGGTGGGGTATGGCTCCGTGAGGGAGAGAATCCTAACCACTGGACCAGCAGGGAAGAAATCAGCGAATGGTTAAGAACGCTTTCTGCTCTTCCCGAGGATCCAAGTTTAGCTCCCAGCATCCATGTCACGTGGTTTACAACTACCTGCACCCTTTATCCTCAGAGGAGCCATCTCTGCAGACACCTACGTACACACACACACACACACACACACACACACACACACACACACACACAGTAATACAAATAAATCTGAAAAAAAGAGAGAGTCCTAGAGACACCCCTTTGAATATGTCTCTGAGGGTGTTTCCAGAAAGGTTCGATAGAGCAAGGAAGACTCGCCCTGAGTGTGGGCGGCGGCCCACGGGCTGGGGTTCCAGGGTGAGGAGGAGAAAGAGAGCTGAGTTCCACTTCCCGACTGCACATGCGACAGGACCAGCTGGCCTCACACTCCTGCTGCCCTGGCTTCCCGGCCAAGACCGACTGCGTCCTCAAACTGCAGCTAAAATCAATCCTCCCTTAAACTGCTTTCCTTCCAGCCATAAGAACAGTAACTAAATTCAGAAAATTAGTACCAAGATGTGAGGCCATTGCTGTGACCATGTGGTTCCCAAGCTTTGGGAACGGGTTTGCAGGAAGAATGTGGAATAGTTGAAGCTATGGGCTGCAGGAGCCCTGGAATGCTCTCAACAGAACTCAGTAATTCTGCAGGGAGTCTGGGCTACCAGGTTATGGAGAGAAATGCTAAGGGAGAGGCCTATCTCGTGACGTTCAGAAGGGAGCAGAGACTGTTCTGGGCTGGACCAGAGGCCATTGTGTCATATTCACAAAAAGAATCTAGCTGCATCCTGCCTGCGCCCTGACAAGCTGAATGAAGCTAAATTGAAGAGTAATAAACTGTGAGTCAACTCGGGGGGTGGCGCACGCCTTTAATCCCAGCACCAGGGAGGCAGATGCAAGTGAATCTCTGTGAGTTCAAATCCAGCCTGGTTTACAGAGAGAGATCCAGACAGTCAGGGCTTCTCTTAAAACAAACAACCAAACCACCAACAAAACCAAACAAGTAATTGACTAATTTCTGGGCTCTACTTTGTGAAGACACAAATGGATCTGAAAAGGGAGAACACAGACTAAGTCCGACACTATAAGGGTTCCCTGCTTGAAATAAAACCTCCTGAGAAAGGTTCCCACCATCTGCCTGGAAGGCTCTGAGGTGGGTGCCGCTGAGGCTCACAGGGCCTGGGCCAGCTTCAGATGGCAGCAGAACATGAGGGTTGTAAGTGGGGCAATGGAGGCTTCTGCTAAGGTTCCAGAAGTTTGTTGAGAACAAGCACTGTTGGTGGAGTTGGAGTTTGTTCAAGGAGGCTCTGAGAGACTGCTGAGTGTAGCTGTGAAGCCACAGAAGCTGTTGGAGATGCCAAGACCAGGGGACGGAGCTGGGGAAGTTGCACGAGTGGAGTGGAGCTGGTGATGTGCAGCAGAGCCGAGGGGGCGGGGCTGCCCAGACCCTCAGGACCCTGAACGATTCCCACACAAGTCTGGCCTGCCTGACGTGGAGCTGCAGGATTCGGTATTTCCCCTACCGCGTTATGGTCTTCCTCTAGACCAAACCTTCCTCACCGTGCCTGCATTCATCCCTTCTGGAGTGCGAATGTTTCTTTTGTGCCAGTTTCTTTTGCCACACAGTTAAGAGAGTGCCTTGGGTCTCAGAAGAGACTTTTGGACTTTTGAACAGTCTAAGGGTCTGCTAAGACGATGGGGGGGTTTTTAGAGTTGAACAAAATTATGAAACAAAAACGAGATATTTATGGGCCAGGGATGGAATGCTGATCTATATAGTGAGTTCCAGGCTAGCCTGGTCTACATAGTAAGTCTCGGTGGTGCTGATGATGACGACGACGACGACGACGACGACGATGGTGATGACTATTTCAGAAAGAATGATAATAGTAGTAGTTGTAGTAGTAATAATAATAATTAATAATAGTAATAAAAATAATAATGTCTTTCAGAAAGACTTAAGAGATCAAAGAAGCCACCGACTAAATGTAGGCAACACCATTACGAGGTCTGGACTGAATACAAAAAGAGCACCCAGTGCTGAGTGGTGGCCTCCGCCTCTGTTTCCTGATGAGGGATCCCTTGTGAGCAGCCGCCTCAGGCTCTGCCACCATGGCAGTCCATCCTCTCAAGCTATGAGCAACACAAACCCTCCTTTTTAAAGATGCTGTTCACCTTTAATCCCAGCACTCGGGAGGCAGAGTCAAGTGAATCTCTGTGAGTTCAAGGCCAGCCTGGTCTACAGAGTGAGTTTCAGGATAGCCAGGGCTACACAGAGAAACCCTGTCTCACACAATAAACAACCAAAGGATGCTGTTGGCCAATGAGTAACTAACTCGGTCCTTCCTGTCTAGGTGGTGCTTGTCCAGGGCATCTTACGGCAGAGGGTGAGAAGGTTCTGCGTTTGTCAGACAGACAGAAGGAAGAGCCTACCCAGTCTGTTTTCCTAATTCTCTTCTGTTCCCAGAAAAGCTTAGGAGGAGGCATAACAACAGAGAGGCCACAGGAGAATTTCTCCTCACGCTGAGGAAAATGCCAAGGGATTCAGGCTGCATTCTCCCACATCTCGGCAACAGAAATTAGATGTCATCTTGCTGTGTCAAAACTGCTCTGTGTGACAGATCGAGGGAAAGGATCAGTCGTGTGTACAGCAGCTGTTAAACTGTCAGAACTCTGACAGGGCGCCAAAGACTACTGACACTGGAGCCATAAAAACCCACAGTTTCTATTCTGCTTGGTAGTAACTAGGTCTTCTTCAGCATCTAAGGGGCCACAGCTTCAAAGGGGGAGCGAAAATCTCAAAGGAGGAAGTAGGGACCAGAAAAGAGAGAAGATAAAAGTCATTGAGCAGGAAGTGTGAGGATGCTGTCAGAACATTAAAGCAGCAATAAACAGGAAAAAGACGCAGAAGTAGTTAAGCATGAACTGACATAGACCATGCCACAGATGTTTCAGAGAGTTAATGGGAGAAACAACTAACACACTCAGAAAAATGGAAAATATCAAAAAGGGCTGGCGAGATGGCTCAGTGGATGAAGGAGCTTGCTGCCAAGCCTGACCACCTGAGTTCAATCCCAGGACCCACACCGTAGAAAGAGAGAACCGACTTCTGCAGGTTGTCCTTTGACCTCCACACATGGCCTTGGCATCCTATCTCACTAAAAAAGTGCAAGAAGAATTCCAATAAATGAAATAATGAGAAAACGATTATAGCAAGAGAGGGCAGAAAACATTAAATTCAAGAATTATTGGGGCTGGGGATTTAGCTCAGTGGTAGAGCGCTTACCTAGGAAGCGCAAGGCCCTGGGTTCGGTCCCCAGCTCCGAAAAAAAGAACCAAAAAAAAAAAAAAAAAGAATTATTATTGGGGCTGGAGAGATGGCTCAGTGGTTAAGAGCACAGACTGCTCTTCCAGAGGTCCTGAGTTCAAATCCCAGCAACCACATGGTGGCTCACAACCATCTGTAATGGGATCCGATGCCCTCTTCTGGGGTGTCTGAAGACAGCTACAGTGTACTTATATACAATAAATAAATCTTTTTTTAAAAAAGAATTATCACTGTTCCTGGGGTGTGGGAGAGACCACTCAGTAGCACTGGCTGCTCTTCCAGAGGATCAATATTTGATTCCATTACCCACATGGTGGTTCCCAACCATCCATAATTCCAGTCCTAGGGGATCTGATGTCCTCTTCTGGCTTCTGTGGACATGGAGCACACATATGGGGCCCAGACATACATGTAAGCAAAACATTCACACATAAAAGTTAAAAAAAAAAAACCCAACTAGTTAAAGGGTTAATTACTGCTGTTTTTAAGTAGAGGGGAAAATGGAAAGCTAGTCAAAGTAGAGAAGTTTTTACGATCAGTATACTGAAGAAAAGAGTTAACTAGACCCAGGTACGAAATAAGATAATAACGCTATCAGTTCCAAAAGCAGTTAGCTACAAAGAAAAAAAATTATCATTCTTGATTTCAGTTTTTCCTATAATACCACATATAAGATGCCCATGGAACAATAGAGTCAATTTAGAGAAGTAAAAGTACGATTTTCTTGGTCCTAAGTAAGCCAAGGGAATGTAGTAAAACAGGTATTTTCATTCATGGCCTCCTTGGGGTTTCTAAAATCTTCTCAGGGGTTCTGTGGAATCAAAACCATTTTCCCTGTAAAACTAGCTCATCACTGGCCCCATTCTTGGTGGTGTTATTTGTGCAAGGGGTCCATGCCACAGTACTAACTGTACAGGTTGTCACTCTATTCTTCATTTAGACAGACAGAGAGAGAGAGAGAGAGAGAGAGAGAGAGAGAGAGAGAGAGAGAGAGAGAGGGGAAGAGTGTCCTTGATGAAACAAGAACAATAGTTACTAAGTTTTGGACGTAAATATACATTTTTGTCATAGTCCATGGAACAGCTAGGGATTATCCACCAAACCCTGTTACCTCTTAGAGCACCAAGGGAACGCATGCGTGAGCTGCAAGCTTAACCTACCTGATCCTTTCAAGTGGCTCCACTGTCACCTGAAAATGAATAAAACAATTCTATTATTTCAAAGAGGACAATTGACAATATTTGCTGCCAGTGAGAAACTTTGAAATTTCCAGTCAGCTATGGAGCTCGGTGATATGTGTGTGATGCTTGCCTGGCGCACAAGGCATTGGGTTCACCCCTCAGTTCCAACGCTAAGATGAGATTTGTAGTGTTGGGAGAGCTGAGCCAGACTCTCTGGGCTCGGGTCCCTAGGACTCGGAAGTGTTCTCTGAGGAGCATTACGGTCCACATAAGTGATTCTGACTGCTTTGATACCATTTAATGAAATGTACAAGATACATAACCCAGTGAACTGATATTTTTCAGTTGGCCGAGGGCATGATAGCCACAACATTGTGCACAGGGAAAGATTCCTCTTCCGTCTTGTGAAAACACAGCCCAAAGGGTCCTTTATGTAGCAGGAAACTCGGTAATAGAGCTTTAGTGTCGAATGGCTACAGTGCTTTAAGGGACAAGTCCTTGTTCCGCTTTATACAGTGTGGAGAAAAACACCCAGGATTACCTGAAAAGACAAGGTAGTGTTTCCTTTGCCAATTCTCTAGCCTCAGGCAGCCAGCCTCTCCTCCTATTTTCTGAGACAATGTAACAAACTGAATATAATAATCAGAGAAGGTAACTGTCTTCTACTAAGCCAAGCATTGTTTTTATTTGCACAAAAACATGTTTTATAGCTAACCAAATGAGGTTTCCTGAAGTAGGACACCAGGAAAGTGTCCTCAGATACGCAAGGCCTTCTTAAGGCAACTTATCTGGGCTGGGGAGCTGGCTCAAATGTTCAAGTGGTTACCATGCCAGCAGGAGGGCCTGAGTGTGGTCGCCTTTCGCCCTGTGGGTCCCAAGAACCAAACTCAGAAAGTCAGACTTCTGAGGTAGGACTGAGCCATCCAGCCAGTCCAGAGCTATTTAATTTAAGACAAAGCCTGAAGTCCAGATAGAGTGGTAGACTCTCAGCACTGGAAAAAGGCAGAAGAAAGGGAAATTCATGATATATGGTGAGCCGAGTTATTAGCTGTGCTCTTTGTACTTTTATGGGTGTTTTAAATGATGTGCATTTCATTTTTAATTGAAAATACACAAATAAGGTTAAGGTTTAAACACTTGCTCACAATCATCCTCCTAGCAAGACTTAGACTGGGGGCTCAACTCAGGTGTTCTCACCTTTTCCATTTCACTGCACACCTTAGAGCAGTGCCTCTCAGCCTCCCTAACGCAGTTCCTCAGGTGGTGACTCTCAGCTGGACAATTACTCTGTTGCTACTTCATAACTGTAATTTTGCTACTGTTGTGAATCATAATGTAGCTATCCGATATGGGATCTTGAAGCCTCGAGACCCATAGGTTAAGAACTGTTGCCTAAATGTTTATCTAATCCAAAAGAGCTGTCCGATCTGTGGCTCGGCATTAAGATAGCACCCCTGTGGGGTGGGAGAGATGCTCAGTGGTTAAGAACACGTGCTGCGCTTACACAGGACCTGAGTTCGGATCCCAGCACCAATATCTGATGGCTCAAAACCACTTGTAACTCCAGACGCAGGTCATCTGATGCCTCTGATCTCCTTGGGCACCTGTACTCATGTGCACATACCCATACACAGGCATAAATGAATGAATTTTTTTTTCTTTTTTTCGGAGCTGGGGACCGAACCCAGGGCCTTGCGCTTGCTAGGCAAGCGCTCTACCACTGAGCTAAATTCCCAACCCCGAATATTTTTTAAAAAGTGAGCTTTATCAATAGTCATCAGCCCAGGGTCATCTCATTTAATACATCTAGATGCAGTCCCATTTGTCTGCTTTTAAAAGTTTGTATATTTTTTATGCGATGTGTCTGTATGAATATCAGACTGTACCTGTGTGTGGGTGGATGTGCCTATGTGCTGATGAGGCTACATGAGGTGTCATGTGTCTTTTATCACTGTCTGTCCTAGTTAGAGTTACTATTGTTGAAATAGAATGCCATGACCAAAAGCAAATTGGGGAGGAAAAGGTTTATTTTGGCTAATGCTTCCACACCATAGTCCATCTCTGAAGGAAGTCAGGACAGGGACTCAATGGCAGGAACCTGGAGGCAGGAGCTCATGCAGACGCATGGAGGGGTGCTGCTTACTGGCTTGCTCAGCCTGCTGTTGTACAGAACCCAGGACCACCAGCCCAGGAATGGCCCCACCCACACACAATATGCTGGGCTCTCCCCCTCAATCACTAATTAAGAAAATGCCCTACAGTACTGTCTACAGTCTAATATTATGGGAACTTTTTCTTAATTGAGGTTCTCTCCTCTCAGATGAGTTTAGCTTACATCAAGTTGATGAAAACATATCCGGCACACTGTTGGCTCATTCCTTCTGAGGCAGGATCTCTCCCTGAACCTCAGGTTCATGCTTTCTGGGCTACGCTGCAAACCAGCAAGCCAACAAGCACCAACAACCATCTAAGAGCTGGGGTAATAGGCATTTGTGGGGACAGCTGGCTTGTTGCAGGGGTGCTGGGATCCAAATTCTAGTCCTCACCATAACTGAACAAGTGCTCTTAACTGCTGAGCCATCTCAAGCCCCATTTTTAAAGCTTGGAGACAATGTCTCATGCAACTCAGAATGGCCTTGACTTCTCCAAGGGGCTAAGGATGACCTTGGGTTTCTTCCAGCTGGAATTACAGATGGGGGGAAGGCGGAGGAGGGCAGGTTGGACAATGCCTGATTTTATGAGATACTGGGGATTGGACCCAAGGATCCCTGTATGCTAGGCAAGCATTACAACTCCCATTTTTTTCTATCGACTGCCTTAAGTCTTCTGAACAGTAAGCTAACATGTTCTGAAAGCCTTCACTTACAAAGATAGTGATATCCTTTGAGGCTGTGCATAACGAGACAGTGAGAGACGATGAGCTGTACGTCCATTTTCCTCTACAGTAGGAGGATTTCCCTTTGGCACTAGGGCAGATCCACCATGGAGCTGATGGAGCAGGGGCCGCAGAGCGCCACACCTGCCTGGGTGCCTGGGAATGTTGCAATAGCTGCAGCTGTGGCGAGTTCTACCTGCAGGCAACAGACTGTCGGTCAGACACGAGTCTGGGGCTGGCAGATGGCTCAGCAGCAAAGGTGCTTGCCACTCAAGCCTGATTTCTACCCCTGGAACCTACATAACAAAGAGAGAACCAACATCACAAGAGCGCCATGGCAGAACCCCATCTCGAACGCAATACTAATAATTTTCAAAAATACAAATTCAAAAGGCCCATGTATGGTAAATTGACTGGAGAGGGATTGGAAACTCCACAGTTGTGCCTACAGCAGCTCCCCTAAAATGTATCCCGCCTCATCCCAGGAATTTGTTATTTATTTTCTCACATTTGGTGGAGAGTTACTTTTGTACCTAATTTTAAACTAGAAACATATTATTACTGCTAAAGAAGTTTCCAAAAATTGTTCTTAGCCTCCTAAAGCAGACCCGTGCTGGTTTTCTCCTACAACAGTCTGTGTTTTCTGTACAGGGTTTCTGTCTGGAAACTCACACAACAGGCCATTCTCCTGACTTGTTTTGCTCTCTGCTGTTTGGGATGGCGGCCATGGCAGCCAGATCAGGACAGTGACACAGAATAGTTCATTTTTCTTCTGCTGTGCGCATACATGACTAACACCTGAGTTGATTTGTTCAAGGAGATGCCTGGCCCAGGCATGGTCAATGATTCATTGTCTACCATTTTCAAACTGGGATTATAAAGAGAGGGGGGTCCCTTTCTGATTGCATGCACTTTAAACAGTGTAGCACAGGCTGGCAACAGCATTGCTCTGCCTTCCATCAGTAGAGTGAGATCCTGACTGCAGGTACTTAAGATTACTTTAACTGACGGTTCTGGAGATTTCAGTTCAAGACTGAACAGCTTCGTTGCTTTGGGCAAGGGATGGAAATCATGTATTTGGGACAAACTGCTTATGGAATGAACCAGGACACAGAGAGAAAGACAGTCCTGCTATCTCCTTCAAGAGCATACTCTCCATAACTGAAAGGTCTCCCGTAAGGCTCCACCTTCTAAAGGTCCACCGCACCTTCAAGTAGCATTGCACTGGGCAAACCTTTGCTACATGTGAGCATCTGGAAGATATTAGAAAAACTGTTACATGCCGACATTTAGATTGTCCCAGTAATCCTCTAATTGTTTCTTTTTACATCTACACAGAGGGAGCAAGCAAACATTAGTTGAACATGAGGAAAGGGGGAAAGAGCTCTACAAAGCCCTTCTTGTTGTTCTTTGAACCAAGGCACATTTCTATGCTTATATTTTGGCTTGTTAGTTCTTCTTTGATATATAGAGCTTCCCCAATATCCTTCAGTGATCTGGTTCTGCCCAAGCTTGCTAAACCTTCTGAATGAAGCAGACCGTTAGGAAGGCACGGCTGGGACTGGCCACCTTTTAATGTCTTCACCCAGCACAGCTGAGGCCATGCTTTTAGCTCTGGTGTGTCTTGTGGTTCAAGTAACTGGTATCAATCTTAGGCTCCCTGCTCTTCAGGAAAGAGATACAAAATCTGCTGCTGTAAAAGCAGAGCGGCCCCATCCTGCACCCCATCCTGCGCAGCTGGGCACCCTTCCTGTAGCTGCCTCCTGTGCTTGCTTCCTGCGGTCCTGACTGCTCACCTAAATGCTCGCCAGAAACCAACGGTGATGGTATCTGCTTTCCCAGATCGACAAGGGGCCCTCCCAGCTGCAGATGGGTCACAGTGACAATTAACCTTCAAGGCCTGAGCCCAGGTATGGAGCACACAGCAGCAGCCACCTCCGGTAGTCAACATACCTGCACCCCACAGATCTAAGATGCTAAGTTTGCCAGGGTAGAAGAACCACATTTAATTGTATTATTTCCCATCTCCAAAGCCCTATCAGTCTTTGACTTTTCCTCATCAAAGTTCTTTTCCAAAAGCTACAGATTGTATAAGGTGTAATGTATCAACATTACATAATGTATCAATAGGCTTTACAATCCTGTTTGGGAATCTCCTAGCTGAACACCTCCCCTCAACATTAAACTGTTTTTTTCTCCCATTATCAACTTTCAACTTTCTTTCTTCCTTTCTTTCTCCCTTTCTTTCTCCCTTTCTTTCTTCCTTCCTTCCTTTCTTTCTTTCTCTCTCTCTCTCTCTCTCTCTCTCTCTCTCTCTCTTTCTCTCTCTCTCTCTCTCTCTCTTTCTTTCTTTCTTTCTTTCTTTCTTTCTTTCTTTCTTTCTTTCTTTCTTTCTTTCTTTCTTTCTTTCTTTCTTTTGAGACAGAGTCTTAGGTAGTTCAGTCTGGCCTCCCACTGTATAGTTGGGCATGACCTTGAAGTCTTGATCCTCCTGCCTCCACGCCCTGGATTACAAGTGTGAACCACCAATACCTAGCTTATACAGTGCTGGGATTGAAGCAGGGCCCTGTGTATGTGAGACAAGCAGTCCACCCCTAAATTACATTTTAGCCCTAAAATTTATTTGCTTTCAACAAAACCATCTTAATCTTATTTTGCTACTGTTCCTATTGTTTGGGGCTGGCACGGGAACCCAGGGCCCGGCACATGCTAACACATGTTGTCATCAGCTATACCACTGGCCCACGGTCGTGGTTCTGGGTTTGACTTTCTGTTGTTAGCTGGATCTTCATACGTGTGCCTCCAAATCTTAAATTGTAATGCCAGCTATGATCTTGTATGGTGAGCCAAGTAACACATAATTTTCAAAATCATAAACAAATTACATAAATGAGAAAATAAAGGTATAGTCAAAAATGTTCACAGCTCACAGCCCCCTCCACAAGCCCTGCGTGTAAGGAAAGGAGGGAATTCTGTGAGTCACTAGTGAATGTTCCCTGTGCTCATCTTCACTGTCCAGAATACCACGGACTTGGAAAACTATTATTATTTTAAAGAGGTTTCTTTGGAACATGGCTCTGAAGAAGTCCAAAACTGTGGGGCCACATTAGCATCAGGGGGAGGAGGTAGGCATCCTTGTCAGGGCCTCTATTGTTATGATGAAACACCATGACCACAACAACCTGAGGAGGAAAGGGTTTATTACACTTTCTTACTGTAGTCGATAACTGAAGGATATCAGGACAGGAAATCAAGCAGGACAGGAACCTAGAAGCAGGAGCTGATGCAGAGGCCATGGAGGGGTGTTGCTTAGTGGCTTGCTCTCCAGGGTTTGCTCAGCCTGCCTTCTAATAGAACCCAGGAGCACCAGCCCAGAGATGGCCTCATGGGCTGTGCCCTCTGCCATTGATCTCTAATTAAGAAAATGCTCTACAGCTGAAGCTCATGGAAACATCCTCTCAGTTGAGTTTCCCTCCAGATGACATCAAGCGGCATAAAACTATAGTCTGGACAGTTGAGTCCTTGTCAACCTGACACACAAACATGCCACTGTTAAGCCACAACCTTTCCTTTCTTGTTCATCCCCAAGATCACACATCAACAACATCACAAGATAAAACATCTAATTTAAAAGTCACAAGGTCTTTAAAATTTTGAGCATTTTAAAAATTCAGTCTCTTAAAAAAAATCCAGGGTTGGGGATTTAGCTCAGTGGTAGAGCGCTTGCCTAGCTAGTGCAAGGCCCTGGGTTCGGTCCCCAGCTCCAAAAAAAAAGAAAAAAAAAATCCAAAGTCTCTTTTAAAACATGAAATCTCTTTTAAAAAAATTAGTCTCTAAACTATGGGCTCCTATAAAATCAAAAGTAAATTAAATAATTTCATACTTCCAGAGGGAAGAACCAGAATGCAGTCACAATCAGATCAAACCAATGTCCAATGTTTCATATACACTCACCGTCTTCTGGGCTCCTCCAAGGGCCTGGATCACTTCTCTGACAGCACCCTCTGCAGCACACTCAGCCTGACTTCCAAGCCCAGGCAGGGTCCACTCTACCACTGCTGCTGGTTTTGGTGGTCATCCCATGGTACTGGCATCTTCAAAATGCTGGGGTCTTCTGCTAAAAACTGGGCTGCACTTTCACCAATAGCCTCTCGTAGGTTCTCTTCATGTTGCTGAGTCTCAACTTCTCTGCATGACCCCTTCAACTGGACCTTCAACTTCCATGGATGCTACAATGGACTCTCTTACCCTCTCACAGTGCCAAGTCTCAATTGCTCTTCATGACCTCTTCATGCTTTCAAAAGTACCATCTGGGTGACTCCTACACTACCAAGTGCAGTTGCCATCATGAGGTACAATGTTGGCCACCTCTGGAACACTGACTCTCAGGAAACGCTACCGAGAAGATTTCCCTGCAATGACACTGCTTCTTCTTAATTAATCATCACAATATCTCAGCTTCAGCTGACCAACATCGGTTATCTCAGTAAGTAAAGTTTTACTTTAGTGTTTTTGGTCTCTTGTTAATCACAGCTGATTCTTCAGCTCTTGATAACCAGACACCATAGATTCTTCACACACATGGCCAGGTAGAATCTTCACTTCCCTCTGAAACATCACAAGCCAGGCCTTCATCTGCACTGCTCTCAGTACTCTTATATTCATAGTTCCAACAGAACAGCCCACAGAGCTCTCAACACTCAATGGCTTTCCCGGCCCAAAGTTCTAAAGTCCTTCCATGATCCTTCCCAAAATAACATGGTCAGATCTGTCACAGCATTACCCCACTCCTGGTACCAATTTCTGTCCTAATTAGGGTCACTATTGTTGTGATGAAGTGATGAAATACCATGATCAAAACAATTTGGGGATAAAGGAATTTATTTCGTTCATTTCATATAATAGTTTATCATCAAAAGCATGAGGGCAGGAAGTTGACCAAATAAGGCAAGAACCTAGAGGCAGAAGGTGATGCAGAGGCCATGGAGGGCTGTTGCCTACTGGCTTGTTCCCCATGGCTTGCTCAGACTTCTTTCTTACAAAACCCAGGACTACCAGTCCAGGGATGGCACCACCCACAATGTACTGAGCCCTCCCTCATCATTCTAATTAAGAAAATGTCTACAGCTGGCTCTCATGGAGGCATTTTCTCAGTTGAGGTTCACTCCTTTCAGATGACTCTATCTTGTGTTTAGTTGACACAAAGGAGTCACAGGGAGTGGGCACATCTGGTGAGGACCTTCTGCATCACTCCATCAGGGAAGGGCAAGTGAACGTGCTCAAAATGAGAAGGGTAAGACCCAACTTCCACTTTCATAACTAGCTTTTATTACTCTCACCTTAACTAGCCCGTTTCCTCTCAGAACTCTTACAATGACAACTAAACTTCAATTTTGGTGAGGACAAACTATAAACATGTAGAAAATACTATAAGGCAGAGCTGGAGAGCGAGGACCTGCGTTCATTCCCAGCATTCTCATGAGGGCTCACAACTACTTGTATTTCCAATTCCAGGAGGTCTGATACCATTTCTGATGACCTTCACAGTCACAGGGCATGCAGGTGGTACATAGACTTATACTCATAAAAATAAGTAGACAAATCTGAAAACAAACTATAATAAAGTTTTTTTTTAAAAAGACCCTTGCCTTTATCTTCCTTATTTTATATCCTCAGAACTACAGGGTCATTAAATATTTTAATTAGTATCTTTAATTATGTGTGTGCATGTGTGTATGTATATATCTGTGTTGGGGTTTGTGCATGTGAGCACAGAAGAGGGTACTGGATCCCCTGAATCCCCTAGAGCTGGAGTTGCAGGAAGTTTTGTGAGTTGCAGGAATTGCATGTTGGGAATCAAACTCAGGTCCTCTGGAAGAACAGGAAGTACTCTCAACTGTGAGCTATCTCCACAGCCCCACAACTACTGGCTTTGACAGAACAACTCAAAGGTAAAGAAATCATTTCCCAGGCCTGGTGGTACAGGTCTGTAATCCTAGCAGCTCAGGAGGCAGAAGCAGGAATTCATAATTCAAGGCCAAACTGGGCTATGCAGAGTTCCTATCTTGCCTGAGCATCTTAGTGTAATCATGTCTCAGAAAGAAGAGAAGGAGGAGGAGAAGAAGGAGGAGGAGGAGGAAAAGAAGGAGTAGGAAAAGGAGGAGGGGGAGGAGGGGGAGGAGAAGGAGGGGGGGGAGAGGAAGGAGTGGTGGAAGTGGCGGTTGGGTAAGGAACCACTTGGTGATAAAGTATTTACCTAGACAATTCCCTAGGTTTACTCCTCTATACCACAAAATGGGGGACAGTGATTTCATACATAATTATAATATGCTTTAAAACTCATATTTCTGGCCTATCCAGATGGCTCCATTCATAAAGGTGCTTGCTGCCAATCCAGATGGGCTAAGTTTGATCCCAGCAGCCACATGATAGACAGAGAAAAGGGACTCCTGCACGTTGTCCTATGACTGTCACATGCACACCATGATACACACACACACACACACATGTACACACAGGCACACACACACACACACACACACACACACACACACACACACACTAAAAAGGCTTTTTAAAGTATTTCTCACATTCAATAACACACAGACACTGCCCCCTGTAGCTCAATGTAATTCCCTTACACTCCAAACACAGCCTCCTCCTCTCCTAGTTCCTCCTGGTAAACAGGCAAAAGCCAGACTCTGCTTACCCATCACTCTCCTCCCCTAAGCACTACTGTGGGAGCTTGGGGCCATGTCACCACCCAACCCACCAGGAGGAAGTTAGGTAAAGCTCTCAAGCATTTCAGAGGCTTTATGTCCAAGTGTCTCAAGCACCTACAGACTGCCTCCCAGTAGAATCAGTCACCATCTCGGAAGCTCCCGAGAGAGCTAAGCTCATGAGGGGAAGAAGTTTCCAGTCAGTCTGCTTTCCTTGCAGATTGGAGAGCAGATCGTGGGGGAGAGGCTTTGGGACCATGAAGGGGAAATAGAAAGCAGGATGAAGTTTAGCCAGATGGGTTGAAAACAAATTTACACTCCTGCTTCAGTCTCCCCAAGGGTGGAATTACTTCTGTGAGCCACCACAGCCTGTGGTAAACTTTTTCCAAATTTTTAACAGTTTGTGTCTAGAGGCATTCATGGGGTGTTATGGGGTGTTCAAAACAAAACAAACAAACAAACACTCCCACAAACCAAACCAAGCCAACAACAACAATAAATGTTCAAAATGTAGCTTGCTAATGTCTGAGTGAGGTCAGCTCTTTAATTTCAAGTTCTCAGAGGACAGTAGTCCTTAGAGGTTTGGGGACCCACTTTCTCTTGAAGCTGCAATGATTAAGAAGGAGAAATAATGTGGAAAGATGGCTCTGGTGCCACAGAAGCCCCATTTTTGTAAGAATCCCAGCCTTGTAAGGCTATGTAAGGAAAGTGGGCAGAGCAGACGCTAGTCTGTTACTAATAATCCGGCTCCGAGTGAATGCGCAACAATGTATCTTCCTGTCAGAGTGGGCTTGGATGGCTAGGAATAAAATCTCTAGGACTGGTTCCTTACAATTATTTGAAAACTTGCAGCTATTAAGAGTTATAGTGTGGGATTAAAGAGATGTTTAGAGTACTGCCTGCTCTCAAAGGATTTGGGTTTGATTCCCAGTCACTTAGCAGCTTGCAATCATCTGTAACTCCAGTTCCAGGGGAGCTGACACCCTCTTCCGGTCTTTGCAGGCACCAGGCACCAAGAAGGTGTACAGACACATGCAGGGAAAACACCCCCACACGTGAAATAAAATAAAAATACGTTATATTTTTATTTGGTTTTGTTTGTTTGTTTGTGGTTTTGAGACAGGCTATTTCCATATAGTCCTGGATGTCCTGGAACTCACAATATAAACTAGAGTAACCTTTGAACTCACGGAGATCCTTCAGCCTCTGCCTCCTAAGTGCTGTTGTGCCTTTCTCAGACTGATCTTTAGGTTATGATGTCCTGCTTAGTCAGAGTTCTCTTGCTATGGTAAACACTGTGACCAAAAGCAACTATGGGCAGAATGGGTTTGTGTCACCATCCAGGGAAGTCATGGCAGGAACTCTGGGTAGGAACCTCGCAGCAGGAACTAAAGGGTCACTGTGGAGGGATGCTGCTTACTGGCTTTCTCCCTATGACATACTCAGCCTGTGCTCTTACAGCATCCAGGATCAACAGCCAAGCGGTAGCACCGCCCACAGTGCCTTCAGCCCTCCCACACCAATCATTAATCAAGAAAATGCCCTGTAGGCATGCACACCGGCCAATCTGGTGGCAGGACTGTCTCAGCCAAGGTTCCCTCTTCTCAAAATACTTTGTGTCAAGTTGGCAAAATAAACAACACACACACAAAACAAAAACAAAATAAAAGCAAAAACTAGCCAACACATGTTTGCTTTGACTATGCTTCGAGTCTCAAAATAGTCCGTAAATTAGTGTGTACTTATAACCAAGAAACATACAAAAAAGGAAATTACGTTTACATCGACATAATACAAAGAGACCATAAGAATCTATAAAACAGGCAGGCACCTGTAATTCCAGCCCTTGCAACCCTGAAAGGAGGGGTAAGTTTGAGGCTAACCTGGGCTACATAGTGAGTTTGTCTCAAAACCGAAACCAAATATCCAAACAACCAAACAACAAAAACAACAACAACAAAAACCAGGAAAATAACAAGAAGAAAAGATATAAATAAAAGAAGGAAACAGACACATATAGCATATCTGTGGATGGGAAAACCCAATATTAAAAATAAAACTTCAAACCATATCCCAGTGACTATCCTGGAGAGCCTTTAACGCTCCTGAAAGATTAAAGAGCCAAGAGACTTTAAAGAGTAAATCTCAATGCCTCTTACAAAGCCAAGCAAATTTAATATTACAGACCATGGCAGTGGCCTAGGAATAGCTGAGCCTACCGGGGGACCAGATGGGGGAGTGGGGTGTGTACGCATTTTAGGGAGCATGACAAACTTTCTATCAAAAGTTCTTCATACGACTGAAATCATACTACACTAGCCTACAATCCATAACTGAAAATAATTAGCATTGATCCCCTCAAGAGTACTTTCTGCTTTTGCAGAGGGCTTGAAAGTCAAGAATGGCCTTGAACTTCTGATCTTCCTGCCTCATTTCCCAAGTGTTGGCATTCCAGAAATGTGCCACCATCCTCAGTTTCTTCCTGGAGAATAGTTTTATGAGTTTTAGACATAAATATTAAGGGGAAAGAACAGTAAGTTTAACATTATTTCGACTTAACTTATGCAAAACAAGAATTCTGTAAGCGTAAAACGAGCACGGACTGAGAGACTGAATCAATACACACAGCTCCCAAGGACTCAGCACTTAGAATCCATGAAATATATCAATCTGTAAATTGGTAAGAAAGTGAAAAAAGACATCAACAGAAAAGAGGCAACGGACAAGAAGCTCACGAAAAAGAAAACAGAGAGGCCAATAACCACAAGGAAAGACGCCCACACTGCACTTGCAGAGAGAAGTCTAAGCAACGATTAAATTCCATTCATATTAACCTGACGGAGAGTCATTTTAAGATCTAGGAAACCAGAGGTTCGTGAGGCTGCGAGGAAGGAGGACCACTCTGGGGTGAGTTGGTGATGGCTGAAGGACAAGACGCGGACGACACAAACCCTCTGGAGAACACAGCTGCATGCACACGGGCAGCAAGTGTGAGGGCATTCGCTGCAGCACAACATAGCTGAGGACCCTGGAAACGGTTCTCCAGGTTCATCAGTGTGGGACTCCGAAGAACCCTGGAGGGAGTATGGATCGTTTGGTGTGAGCACGGGCACGACGAGGACACCAGTGCCTCCGATCTATGTGAATTGGCAAAGCCTTCCTTTTCCGAGGCTGAGGCTCAGAGGGTTAGAAAGACCCCCCTCTGTTCAGAGTGCCACTGGGGACGGTTCGTGCAGGTCTTAGTACGGCTAACTCGTGTGTGCACAAGCCAGCAACTGCAGCTTTCTCCTCCAGAATGACTGGAACAGACGGGTACCGTCGTCCCATGCTGTGGGTATGAAGTAGGGTCACGCCATCAGAGCCAGCACAGCCCAACCGGTCTCAGCTTTTCTGTCTGTGCGTCCGTCCTTTCTTTACCAGGACCAAAAACCAAACAGGACGCAACAGTCGGCAGTTAAATAGATACGTTCAAACTCAGGCATATTCACCCAGAATATTCAATAGCTAAGCAAGGACAAAATATATGAATAATATTGAATGGAAAAAACCAACTTTCAGAATACTATATACTGTCCAACCCCACTTAAAAAGGTTTTGAAATTGGCAGAAAATGAGCATTTACCAAATGCAAAAAAAAATTTATACAAGAAAAAGATAGATACCAAGCAGCAGCAGTGTTGGAGAGGGAAAAAAAAGGCCTTTATGAGGTTAATTCTATCACATGTGTACTGTTCAATTCCTTTCTAAAAATATGTTATTTTAATGTATTTATGTGTATGTCTGTGTCTATGCGTTTACACACATGCGCATGTAGGTGTGTCAGAGGCCAGAAGAGGGTGTCAGACCCTGCAGGAGTTGGTGTTACAGCTGGACATACATCTCCCTAAGTGGGTGCTGGGAATCCCACTTGGATCCTCTGGAAGAACAGCAAGTGCTCTTCAGCGCCGAGCCATCTCTCCAGTCCCCTTTTCAGTTTCACACCCAAAACGTCTGAAACCACAAGACCAGTGGCTAAGATCTGACAAGACGCTTGATGGACACTGTTTGGAAACTAACGACAATATTCCCGTTTGCCTGAAGCCGTTTGTAACCTAGGAGGAAGGAAGAGAGAGGAGAAGGAACCGGACCACAGTCCCGGTTCTCTGCAGCTCAGTCCCACCACTCGCTGCCCCCTCTCCACAGTTAGTCAGGAGAGTGGGGTGGGAAATGTCCTGTTTTAACATGAGCTCGGTGGTGCATTGGGAGACGGAGGCAGGAAGATCATTTAAACCCATGAGTTTGAGACCAATCTGAGTAGCACAGTGAGATCCCCTCTCAGAACAACCAGAGAGACAGCGAGGGTACTCAGGCCGCCGGGCTGTGGACCCTTCTACTCACAAGCCGTTTGGCATTGTTGTCAAACAGTTTTGTATGTGTGATTAAGGATCATCACTGATGGGCTTTAAGTAAAGGAGATTATTCTAGACAATCTCGAGGGGCCTGTTTCAGTCATGTTTCAAGGTCTCGTAAGAACAGAACCAAGAAGAAATTCTGCCTCTGGTCTGAAGCCTGAGCCTACCCAGGAATCCACCACTCCGTGGAGTTTAGAGAGCTCCAGTGTGCCTGAAGAGCCCACTACGCTGTGAGATTTGGGTGTTTTAGCCTGCTGTTTTTAGCACGTAAACTGTTTCCTTGAAGAAATAATTTTTAAAAGTTACTTATTAAAAATATACTTATAGGTAGACATGATGGTGCCCACCTTCAATCCCAGCGCTCAGGAGGCAGAGGCAGGTGAATCTCTGTGAGTACAATAACTGGTTTACAGAGCAGGTTCCAGGATAACCAGGGCGACATAGAGAAACCTTGCCTCAAAATACATACATAATTTATTTTTAAATTTTTTTTTTGTTTTGTTTTGTTTTTCCTGGAGCTGGGGACCGAACCCAGGGCCTTGCGCTCGCTAGGCAAGTGCTCTACCGCTGAGCTAAATCCCCAACCTATTTTTAAATTTTAATTTTATTATGTGTGTGTGTTCACATGACGGGTATATTTATGCCTGTGGGTGTGTAGCTGCCATAGTGCACGGAGGAGGTCAGAGGGCAAATTTCAAGACTGACCTCATTTCTTCTACCACAGGGTAAGTTATCTTTTTTTTTTTTTCTTTTTTTTTTTTTTTTATTAACTTGAATATTTCTTATATACATTTTGAGTGTTATTCCTTTCCGGGTTCGCAACATCCCCCTCCCCCTCCCTTCCTTATGGGTGTTCCCCTCCCCACCCTCCCCCATTGCCGCCCTCCCGCAACAGTCTAGTTCACTGGGGTTCAGTATTAGCAGGACCCAGGGCTTCCCTTCCACTGGTGCTCTTACTAGGATATTCATTGCTACCTATGAGGTCAGAGTCCAGGGTCAGTCCATGTATAGTCTTTAGGTAGTGGCTTAGTCCCTGGAAGCTCTGGTGGCTTGGCATTGTTGTACATATGGGGTCTCGAGCCCCTTCAAGCTCTTCCAGTTCTTTCTCTGATTCCTTCAACGGGCGTCCTATTCTCATTCAGAGGTTTGCTGCTGACATTCGCCTCTGTATTTGCTGTATTCTGGCTGTGTCTCTCAGGAGCGATCTACACTTCTGCACTTCTTTGCTTCATCCATCTCTCAGGAGCGATCTACACTTCTGCACTTCTTTGCTTCATCCATCTTGTCTAATTGGGTGGCTGTATATATATGGGCCACATGTGGGGCAGGCTCTGAATGGATGTTCCTTCAGTCTCTGTTTTAATCTTTGCCTCTCTCTTCCCTGCCAAGGGTATTCTTGTTCCCCTTTTAAAGAAGGAGTGAAGCATTCACATTTTGATCATCCGTCTTGAGTTTCATTTGTTCTAGGCATCTAGGGTAATTCAGGCATTTGGGCTAATAGCCACTTATCAATGAGTGCATACCATGTATGTCTTTCTGTGATTGGGTTAGCTCACTCAGGATGATATTTTCCAGTTCCAACCATTTGCCTACAAATTTCATAAACTCGTTGTTTTTGATAGCTGAGTAATATTCCATTGTGTAGATATACCACATTTTCTGTATCCATTCCTCTGTTGAAGGGCATCTGGGTTCTTTCCAGCTTCTGGCTATTATAAATAAGGCTACGATGAACATAGTGGAGCACGTGTCTTTTTTATATGTTGGGGCATCTTTTGGGTATATGCCCAAGAGAGGTATAGCTGGATCCTCAGGCAGTTTAATGTCCAATTTTCTGAGGAACCTCCAGACTGATTTCCAGAATGGTTGTACCAGTCTGCAATCCCACCAACAATGGAGGAGTGTTCCTCTTTCTCCGCATCCTCACCAGCATTTGCTGTCACCTGAGTTTTTGATCTTAGCCATTCTCACTGGTGTGAGGTGAAATCTCAGGGTTGTTTTGATTTGCATTTCCCTGATGACTAAAGATGTTGAACATTTCTTTAGGTGTTTCTCAGCCATTCGGCATTCCTCAGCTGTGAATTCTTTGTTTAGCTCTGAACCCCATTTTTTAATAGGGTTATTTGTCTCCCTTGGTCTAACTTTTTGAGTTCTTTGTATATTTTGGATATAAGGCCTCTATCTGTTGTAGGATTGGTAAAGGTCTTTTCCCAATCTGTTGGTTCTTTTGTCCTAACCACAGTGTCCTTTGCCTTACAGAAGCTTTGCAGTTTTTGAGATCCCATTTGTCGATTCTTGATCTTAGAGCATAAGCCATTGGTGTTTTGTTCAGGAAATTTTTTCCAGTGCCCATGTGTTCCAGATGCTTCCTAGTTTTTCTTCTATTAGTTTGAGTGTGTCTGGTTTGATGTGGAGGTCCTTGATCCACTTGGACTTAAGCTTTGTACAGGGTGATAAGCATGGATCGATCTGCATTCTTTACATGTTGACCTCCAGTTGAACCAGCACCATTTGCTGAAAATGCTATCTTTTTCCATTGGATGGATTTGGCTCCTTTGTCAAAAAATCAAGTGACCATAGGGTGTGGATTCATTTCTGGGTCTTCAATTCTGTTCCATTGGTCTATCTGTCTGTCTCTGTACCCGATACCATGCAGTTTTATCACTATTGCTCTGTAATACTGCTTGAGTTCAGGGATAGTGATTCCCCTGAAGTCCTTTTTTATTGTTGAGGATAGTTTTTAGCTATCCTGGGTTTTTTGTTATTCCAGATGAATTTGCAAATTGTTCTGTCTAACTCTTTGAAGAATTGGATTGGTATTTTGATGGGGATTGCATTGAATCTGTAGATCGCTTTTTGGTAAAATGGCCATTTTTACTATATTAATCCTGCCAATCCATGAGCATGGGAGATCTTTCCACCTTCTGAGGTCTTCTTCAATTTCTTTCTTCAGTGTCTTGAAGTTCTTATTGTACAGATCTTTTACTTGCTTGGTTAAAGTCACACCGAGGTATTTTATATTATTTGGGTCTATTATGAAGGGTGTCGTTTCCCTAATTTCTTTCTCGGCTTGTTTCTCTTCTGTGTAGAGGAAGGCTACTGATTTATTTGAGTTAATTTTATACCCAGCCACTTTGCTGAAGTTGTTTATCAGCTTTAGTAGTTCTCTGGTGGAACTTTTGGCATCACTTAAATATACTATCATATCATCTGCAAATAGTGATATTTTGACTTCTTCTTTTCCGATCTGTATCCCCTTGATCTCCTTTTGTTGTCTGATTGCTCTGGCTAGAACTTCAAGAACTATATTGAATAAGTAGGGAGAGAGTGGGCAGCCTTGTCTAGTCCCTGATTTTAGTGGGATTGCTTCAAGTTTCTCTCCATTTAGTTTAATGTTAGCAACTGGTTTGCTGTATATGGCTTTTACTATGTTTAGGTATGGGCCTTGTATTCCTATTCTTTCCAGGACTTTTATCATGAAGGGGTTTTGAATTTTGTCAAATGCTTTCTCAGCATCTAATGAAATGATCATGTGGTTTTGTTCTTTCAGTTTGTTTATATAATGGATCACGTTGATGGTTTTCCATATATTAAACCATCCCTGCATGCCTGGGATGAAGCCTACTTGATCATGGTGGATGATTGTTTTGATGTGCTCTTGGATTCGGTTTGCCAGAATTTTGTTGAGTATTTTTGCGTCAATGTTCATAAGGGAAATTGGTCTGAAGTTCTCTTTCTTTGTTCGGTCTTTGTGTGGTTTAGGTATAAGAGTAATTGTGGCTTCATAGAAGGAATTCGGTAGTGCTCCATCTGTTTCAATTTTGTGGAATAGTTTGGATAATATTGGTATGAGGTCTTCTATGAACATCTGATAGAATTCTGCACTAAACCCGCGTCTGGACCTGGGCTCTTTTTGGTTGGGAGACCTTTAATGACTGCTTCTATTTCCTTAGGAGTTATGGGGTTGTTTAACTGGTTTATCTGTTCCTGATTTAACTTCGGTACCTGGTATCTGTCTAGGAAATTGTCCATTTCCTGTAGATTTTCAAGTTTTGTTGAATATAGGCTTTTATAGTAAGATCTGATGATTTTTTGAATTTCCTCTGAATCTGTAGTTATGTCTCCCTTTTCATTTCTGATTTTGTTAATTTGGACACACTCTCTGTGTCCTCTCGTTAGTCTGGCTAGGGGTTTATCTATCTTGTTGATTTTCTCAAAGAACCAACTTTTGGTTCTGTTGATTCTTTCTATGGTCCTTTTTGTTTCTACTTGGTTGATTTCAGCTCTGAGTTTGATTATTTCCTGCCTTCTACTCCTCCTGGGTGTATTTGCTTCTTTTTGTTCTAGAGCTTTTTAGGTGTGCTGTCAAGCTGCTGACATATGCTCTTTCCTGTTTCTTTCTGCAGGCACTCAAGCGCTATGAGTTTTCCTCTTAGCACAGCTTTCATTGTGTCCCATAAGTTTGGGTATGTTGTAACTTCATTTTCATTAAATTCTAAAAAGTTTTTAATTTCTTTCTTTATTTCTTCCTTGACCAGGCTATCATTGAGTAGAGCATTGTTCAGTTTCCACGTATATGTGGGCATTCTTCCCTTATTGTTATTGAAGACCAGCTTTAGGCCGTGGTGGTCCGATAGCACGCATGGGATTATTTCTATCTTTCTGTATCTGTTGAGGCCTGTTTTTTGACCAATTATATGGTCAATTTTGGAGAAAGTACCATGAGGAGCTGAGAAGAAGGTATATCCTTTTGCTTTAGGGTAGAACGTTCTATAAATATCCGTTAAGTCCATTTGGCTCATGACTTCTCTTAGTCTGTCTACGTCTCTGTTTAATTTCTGTTTCCATGATCTGTCCATTGATGAGAGTGGGGTGTTGAAATCTCCTACTATTATTGTGTGAGGTGCAATGTGTGTTTTGAGCTTTAGTAAGATTTCTTTTACGTATGTAGGTGCCCTTGTATTTGGGGCATAGATATTTAGGATTGAGAGTTCATCTTGGTGGATTTTTCCTTTGATGAATATGAAGTGTCCTTCCTTATCTTTTTTGATGACTTTTAGTTGGAAATTGATTTTATTTGATATTAGAATGGCTACTCCAGCTTGCTTCTTCAGACCATTTGCTTGGAAAGTTGTTTCCCAGCCTTTCACTCTGAGGTAGTGTCTGTCTTTGTCTCTGAGGTGTGTTTCCTGTAGGCAGCAGAATGCAGGGTCCTCGTTGCGTATCAAGTTTGTTAATCTATGTCTTTTTATTGGGGAGTTGAGGCCATTGATGTTGAGAGATATTAAGGAATAGTGATTATTGCTTCCTGTTATATTCATATTTGGATGTGAGGTTGTGTTTGTGTGCTTTTCTTCTCTTTGTTTTGTTGCCAAGGCGATTAGTTTCTTGCCTCTTCTTGGGTATAGCTTGCCTCCTTATGTTGGGCTTTACCATTTATTATCCTTTGTAGTGCTGGATTTGTAGAAAGATATTGTGTAAATTTGGTTTTGTCATGGAATATCTTGGTTTCTCCATCTATGTTAATTGAGAGTTTTGCAGGATACAGTAGCCTGGGCTGGCATTTGTGTTCTCTTAGGGTCTGTATGACATCAGTCCAGGATCTTCTGGCC
Organism: Rattus rattus; assembly: GCF_011064425.1. Taxonomy (NCBI): domain Eukaryota; kingdom Metazoa; phylum Chordata; class Mammalia; order Rodentia; family Muridae; genus Rattus; species Rattus rattus. The sequence continues at coordinate 2,134,270 of NC_046163.1, read as the reverse complement.
TTCATAGTTTCTGGCGAGAAGTCTGGTGTGATTCTGATAGGTCTGCCTCTATATGTTACTTGACCTTTTTCCCTTACTGCTTTTAATATTCTTTCTTTATTTTGTGCGTTTGGTGTTTTGACTATTATGTGACGGGAGGTGTTTCTTTTCTGGTCCAATCTATTTGGAGTTCTGTAGGCTTCTTGTATGCCTATGGGTATCTCTTTTTTTAGGTTAGGGAAGTTTTCTTCTATGATTTTGTTGAAGATATTTACTGGTCCTTTGAGCTGGGAGTCTTCACTCTCTTCTATACCTATTATCCTTAGGTTTGATCTTCTCATTGAGTCCTGGATTTCCTGTATGTTTTGGACCAGTAGCTTTTTTTTCCGCTTTTACATTATCTTTGACAGTTGAGTCAATGATTTCTATGGAATCTTCTGCTCCTGAGATTCTCTCTTCCATCTCTTGTATTCTGTTGGTGAAGCTTGTATCTACAGCTCCTTGTCTCTTCTTTTGGTTTTCTATATCCAGGGTTATTTCCATGTGTTCTTTCTTGATTGCTTCTATTTTCCATTTTTAATTCCTTCAACTGTTTGATTGTGTTTTCCTGGAATTCTTTCAGGGATTTTTGAGATTCCTCTCTGTAGGCTTCTACTTGTTTATTAATGTTTTCCTGTGTTTCTCTAAGGGAGTTCTTCACGTCTTTCTTGAAGTCCTCCAGCATCATGATCAAATATGATTTTGAAACTAGATCTTGCTTTTCTGGTGTGTTTGGATATTCCATGCTTGTTTTGGTGGGAGAATTGGGCTCCGATGATGCCATGTAGTCTTGGTTTCTGTTGCTTGTGTTCCTGCGCTTGCCTCTCGCCATCAGATTATCTCTAGTGTTACTTTGTTCTGCTAATTCTGACAGTGGCTAGACTGTCCTATAAGCCTGTGTGTCAGGAGTGCTGTAGACCTGTTTTACTGTTTTCTTTCAGCCAGTTATGGGGACAGAGTGTTCTGCTTTCGTGTGTGTAGTTTTGTCCCTCTACAGGTCTTCAGCTGTTCCTGTGGGCCTGTGTCTTGAGTTCACCAGGCAGGTCACTTGCAGCAGCAAAGTTGGTCTTACCTGTGGTCCCGAGGCTCAAGTTCGCTCGCGGGGTGCTGCGCACGGGCTCTCTGAGGTGGCAGCAGCCGGGTAGATCTGCGCTGCCTCTTCCGGGAGCTTCCGTGCACCAGGGTTCCAGATGGCCTCCGGTGTTTTCCTCTGGAATCAGCAATGTGTGTAGAGAGCAGTCTCTTCTGGTTTCGCAGGCGTGTCTGCCTCTCTGAAGGTTTAGCTCTCCCTCCCACGGGATTTGGGTGCAGAGAACTGTTTATCCGGTCTGTTTCCTTCAGGTTCCGGCAGTGTCTCAGGCAGGGCTCCTGCCTCACCTGGGCCCTCTCCCACGGGAGCCCAGAGGCCTTATACAGTTTCCTCTTGGGCCAGGGATGTGGGCAGGGGTGGGCAGTGTTGGTGGTCTCTTCTACTCTGCAGCCTCAGGAGTGCCCACCTGACCAGGCGGTAAGGTATCTCTCCCACGGGTTCTGGGAGCAGAGAGCTGCTGCGGGCCGGGATCCGCCAGGGTAAGTTATCTTGTACCGATCCTTTTATTCTGATCAACTGGATAATATTTAGCTACAGTCTCTGCTAAGTCTAAATTAAGATTATAAAAAAATATAGATCCTTTAATCCCAGGACTCAGAGGCAGAGGCAGCAGATATGTGAATTTGAGGCCAGCCTGTTTTATAGTGAGTTCCAGAACAGCCAGGGCTACACAGAGAAACTCTGTCTCAAAAGACAAGCAAGCAAACAAACAAGCAAAAACCAAAACCAAAACAAAACAAACTATTTATGTATGTATGTATGTATATATATATATATATACACACATATATATATTATAAATATGTTATAGGAAAGATTGATTTTAGAAATTATAAAAGTTCTAAATAAATGTTTAAAAAAAAATGAGAAGCACCTGTAGAATACGAAGCCAAAAGGAGCTGGCGTGACAGTGGGTGTCTACTATGTCAATCTCAGGAAGGCTGAGGCAAGACAGGAAGATCACTGTGTCTACAAGTTCAAGATTACCCTGGGCAGCACAGTGATTCCCCATCTCAGAATGGAAGGGAAAAATGAGAGCATACAAAACTACCTTAGAATGTAGAGACTAAATACTTTTTTAAATTTTATTTTTCTTGGATATTTTATGTATTTACACTTCAATAAACATTTTTATTAGCTGTATGTAAGTGTGTAAATACAGAGTTAGGAATATTGCTGGGCGTGGTGACATAACACGTTAGTCCAGCACTTGGGTGGCAGAAGGGCAGAGGGACACAGGAGCAGAGGGACTCTGTGAGTTCCAAGCTAGCCTGGATTACATGAGATTTTTGTCAAACCCAACAGAAGATATTTGAGACTCCCAATTTGTTTTCTCCTTCGCTCTCCTGGATCATTTACTCTGGGGTAAGTCAGCTGACTCAGGGGCTGTTAAGGAGAACTGGCCAAGCCATCAAAGAACAAGACCTTGAAACAACATCCCCATGAGTGAGGCAGGAACTCAACCATCTAGCCCTGGTGACATTTTCAGAAGACCAAAGCACCAGCCAGCATCCTGTGAAACCTCATGAAAGAATACTGAAACCATGCTGTCAAGTCTCTCAACTTGCAAAAACTGGATGAGATAATCGTTTCCTTTCCAGATTGACTCAGGAGATAACAGAAGCAAAGCAAAAGCTATGGAGTTAAAGGAAGAAAGATAAAAGGGAGGAAGCCTGAAGTGGAAACTAAGATTAAAGTCAACAATGGGACGATTGCTACTAAAAGGCCAAGGAACATAAATCACAGGAAAATGAGTCTATAATGTGTTACTAATGTAGACATTTAGACACCAAAGGTCAGGGGAGGCTAAACAGAAGGAGACTGGTGCACAACTTTACTTCCAGCACTTGGGAGGCAGAGGCGGGCAGGTCTCCGTGAGTTCGAGGCCAGCCTAGGCTATGCAGTTTTGAAAGAAAGAAAACTAAGCTTACAGGAAAAGCATGCAAGTGTAGCAAGCAAAACTAAGGTTAGACAGAGCAGCGCTTAAGAGGAAAAGATCCACGAAGGCCGGCAGAATGCTTACAGAAGAAAAGAAGACGGACAATGATAAAAAGGTGACAAACTACTACATACATAGTATCTAGTATCGTTGACTGGCCTCTGAAGAGAAAGTGGTCAAAGTACAATTAGAGAGAAAGATTTTAACCCTTTCATACCCTTGGCCATCAAGCAGACAGTGTATAATAATGCCGGGAGCACTGACCCAGTATAATTAGTAACATAGACCATTATCCCAGAGTTCAGATTATACAAATTGTAAAAACAAGCAAACAAAAACCAAAAACAGATTACAGAGGAAACAATCTCATTAAAGGCAATTTAAAAAATATCTTATGGCTCGTGTTCCAGTCCACAATTAAACACTGGTGGCATAAATAGACTCCTAAGAACGGTTGTCACAAACCTATACAGTGAATGAGTTCCCCACGAATAAGAGCTTGCACAGCAAAAAAAGGAGAAAATGTGTGTGTGGGGTGGGGGAGGGGTTAAGAGCAGGGGAGGGGTGTTCGCAGAAGAGGATGCTGGGGCTCCAAAGATAGTTTGGCATTCTGAGCCTCTGCTGCATTTGCAGAGGACGTGGGCTCCATCCCCAGAATGTAGGACTGTCTGCAACCCAGCCACCCAGGGCACCAGACACACAGATCGTGCCCAGACAAACACACTTGTAAAATAAAAAGAGAGCGCTCTGTAGGCTATGAGCCGGTCGGTGTTCCTGGTCACTATTAGTTGCCTATTTAGAGATGATACAAAAGGGCCAGCAAGATGGCTCAGTGGGACAAGGCACTCGTGCCCTATGGACACAAAGTAAATAATGTAAAATGCTTTCAAAGCATTTAAAATGTAATAGTGAAAACAGCAGCACTGGCTGGTTTTGTGTGTCAACTTGACACAAGCTGGGGTTATCACAGGGAAAGGAGATTCCCCTGAGGAAAGGCCTCCATGAGACCCAGCTGGAAGGCATTTTCTCAATTAGTGGTCAAGGTGGGAAGTCCCAGCCCATTGTGGGTGGTGTCATCCCTGGGCTGGTGGTCTAGGTTCTATAAGAGAGCAAGCTGAGCAAGCCAGGGGAAGCAAGTCAGTAAGCAGCACCCTCCATGGCCTCTGTGTCTGCTCCTGCCTCCTGCCCTGCTTGAGTTCCTCCTGACTTCCTTTGGTGATGAACAGCAGTGTGGCAGTGTAAGCTGAGTAAACCCTTTCCTCCCCAACTTGCTTCTTGGTCATGATGTTTGTGCAGAAGTAGGAACCCTGACTAAGACACTAAACCTTTGTGACAAGTCAAAGCACTCTTTGGAAGAAAAGGTACATTTTAAATTTTACTTAATATTCTAAAATCTTTACTTGTTTGTCTACATGGGCAAGCCTGAGCGTGCAAAGGCGTACGAGACAGGCCAGGAGAGAACTGGAAAGAGTCCACCTTTTCCTTCACTGTGTGGGTCTGGGGGTCAAACTCAGGCTGTCAGGCTTGGCCCACTGAGCCATCTTGCTGGCCTAGTATTACTTTTTAAGTTTTTTTTTTTTAAAGACATTATATTAAAAGCATCGATAGCCTCACATAGTAACACATGCCTGTAGTTCTGGTACTTGAGAGGAGGATCAAGAGTTCAAAGTCACCCTCAGCTATGTAGTGAATTCAAAGCCAGCCTAGACTACAAGAGTCTGCTTCAAGCTATCCCCTGAAAACAAAAATCCCTAAAAGAAATAGAAGAACAGGAATTCTTTAGACCAAATAAAACTAATTTGAAAGTAAAAAGGATCTGACTGTATAAACATTAGGAAGTAGACAAGCCTCCAGAACATCTAATTAAAAGGAGAGCATAGGCAAGGGGGTAAGTAATCTACAAACACAACGGACAAGTTTCCTCTCCAAGGGCTTTTTGTTCCCTTTCACTATCTTTCCTTTTGAAAGATTCCCTTCAAGAGCAACCAGCTTCTAGAAGTCAAATATATTTCCAGATCATAAATGTAATACAAGCCTACATTTTTTTTCTGAGTGTTGTGGACTGCATACTAGAGCCGTGTACCATAATCAGCTAAAAATGACTGGATTTTGAACACTCTTTGACGTGTTCAGAAGCCAACAAGAGAAGCAAGGGAAGTTGGCTATGTTATGCCTACTGCAAGGGGCTACTGGCTGAGTGATGTGTCTCATCTTGCTACTTTTAATTCCTTTGTTTAAGCATCTGAGGGAGGGTGTCACTGAGGTAGCCCAGGCTAGACCTCAGACTCTATTGCCTCCTGCCTCTGCCTCTCTCCAGGTGGAGACTCTCTGCAGGTGTGCATGACTGTGTGTGGTCTTACTTAGGAAGAAGAAAGAAAACACCGAAACCCTGATAATGCTTTCCGATAATGCTTTCCTGTGCCTGAGTCTGCTCCAACCCAGGGTCTGGAACAAACTAGGTGAACACTCTACAACCCACTGTACCGCTAGGCCATGACTTGTCTTTTATGATTACTGAAGACATTTTAGGCTGGGCATCTGTTTTACCATTTACAGTCGGGCACATACATACAAAGTAAAAATTAGTGGGGGTGGGGTTGGGGATTTAGCTCAGTGGTAGAGCGCTTGCCTAGCCAAGCGCAAGGCCCTGGGTTCAGTGTCCAGCTCCGAAAAAAAGAAAAAAGAAAAAAAAATTAGTGGGGGACAAGAGGAGTGCTAAAGGCATGCTGTGACCTCTGTTTTGTCTCTCTAACTCCTCTGCTCATGACTCTGTGCACTAAGGACATTAAAAATATATATATGGGCTGGTGAGATGGCTCAGTGGTTAAGAGCACTGACTGCTCTCCCAGAGGTACTGAGTTCAATTCCCAGCAACCACATGGTGGCTCACAACCATCTGTAATGGGATCTGATACCCTCTTAGGATGTGTCTGAAGACAGCTACAGTGTACTCGAAATAAATAAATAAATAAATAAATAAATAAATATCTTTAAAAAATATATTTTTTATTATAAAAAGTTTTCTTTTCAGCAAGGCATAATGGCACAGACTTTCAATCCCAGCACTCGGGATTTCGGGCCAGCTTGGTCTGTGTTATATGTGTGTGGTGTGCACGTATGTGTTCACAGATATAGAAACACAAGAATGTGCGTGTGCACAGGCATCCACATATATGGGGAGGCCCAAGGTTGAGGCTGGTGTCTTCCTCAACAGCTCTGCACATTATGGCCTCTTACTGCACTGGAGTTCACCGCTTCCAGGCAGTGTGACTGCTTAGCTTGCCCTGGGGATCCGTGGGCTCTGCTTCCTGAGAACTGGGATCACGGGGTGATTATTGTGCCTGTCCAGCTTTACAGGTGAGCTCTTGGCCTCGCTTTTGCACGACCAGCACTTTATCCTCTGAGCCTCTTCGGCCACAGCGATGCGTTATTAAAACAGCCCTGAAGGGGCCGTAACGGAGCAAGTGATGGAAGCAAGGTCTCAGAATCCAGAAAATTCCATCCCGCCGGCCTGGGCTGCACAGAGAACTCCAGCCAGCCAGGGGCGAACGATGAGACCCTGATCAAAGAGGAAAGAGAGAAAGAGAAAGAGGAAGAGGAAGAGAAGGAGGCAGAAAAGAATAGGGGAGGGAAAGAGAAATAAGAATTCAATTCATTGGTGTAAGAAATCCAATTTTGAGCATAATAAAGTAAAATCATACCAATTTTACTAGGCCTGCTATGGAAAAACTACAGAACGGAAGTGAAACTAAGCAAGACAAAACCAAATTAATAGATAATTGGGGCAACAATTTTGTAAAGACCTCAGAGCTGGGAGAGATGGATCAATGGCCGAGAGTACACACTGCTCTTTCAGAGAACTTGAATTTGGTTCCCAGTACCCAGGTAGGGCAACTCACAACCACATGTAACTCTAGCTCCAGGGAATCCAACACATTCCTCTCAGGGGTGCGCACACTCACACACACACACACTCATACACACACTCACACACACACATATGCACATACTCACACACACACACACACACACACACACTCACACACACACACACACACACACACACACACACTCACACACACTCACACACACACACACACACACACTCACACACATACACACACTCACACACACTCACACCCACACTCACACACACACTCACACACTCATACACAATTTAAAATACTATTACATAATTTTTCAAAGACCTCCTATGCATCACGATTAGAATGATCGATGACTGATCACTAACAGTAACAGAAGTCAGGAGGCATATATCTCTCTGTATGTCTCTGTTTCTCTGTCTCTGTATCTGTCTCCTCTCTTTCTCTATGTCTCTCCTCTCTTTCACCTCTCTCCTTTCTCTTCTCGGTCTCTCTCCGTCTTTGTCTCTCTGTTTCCATCTCTGCCCCTGCTTGTGGATCAGATGTAAACGCTCAGCTATTGCTCCAGCACCATCCCTGCCTGCCTTTCTCCCCACCGTGGTGGTCATGGACTCACCATCTGCAACTGTGAGCCTCTCTGTAAGCTCTCTCTTTTAGAAGTCGCCTCTTCCCAGCAATAGAAAAGTAACTAGGACACGTAGGAAGCTGAAAGGAATAAAACAAACCCAGGGGAATAGGAGGAAGAGTAAAACCAGTATGGTGGCTCTTGGTTGTAATCGCAGCCATTGAGCTCAAGGCAGCCCTAGACTCTAGAGTGAATCCTGGGTCAGAGCATGGGCGTGGGGGAGGGTGGGGATGAGGATGCTGAATATGGTGGTACACGCCTTAATCTCAGCACTCAGAGGCAGGGGAAGGAGGAATACTGTGAGTTCAAGGCTATGTACTGAGTTCCAGGACAGTCAGGGCTACAAGTGATACCTTGTCTAAGAAACAGAGAGGGGACCTGGTGAAATGGCTCAGTGGTTAAGAATGCATATTGTTCTTGCATGAGATAGGGATTCAATTCCTAGCATCCACACAGGGCAGCGCACAACTGCCTGTAACTCCAGCTTCTAAGATCAGCAGAAATGAAATGACTAACACAATTGATAAATACATTTTTTTTAAGTTCATGATAAAGAAGCAATGGCACAAATGAATACAGTGTAACCAACTTCATGCCAATATATTATAAATAAAAAAATGTGGGAAAGCCTTAAAAATATACAGTTTAATTAGCAGAATGGATTAAAGAAGAAACAGTGCTTTAATTTTCAGGGTTGTTTGTTTGTTTGTTTGTTTTTGGAGGTGGGGATGCATGCACACATGTGAATTCTCTCACTCTGGAGGTAGACTGGCCAGCAAGCCTCAAAGATCTCCCCATCTTTGCCTCCCTAACATCAGGATTTAAAAAAAAAGTCACCATGCCTATTTTTTTTAAAGATTTATTTATTTATTTCATGTATGTGAGTACATTGTTCCTGTCTTCAGACACACCAGAAGAGGGCATCAGACCCCATTATAGATGGTCGTGAGCCACCATGTGGTTGCTGGAAATTGAACTCAGGACCTCTGGAAGAGCAGTCCGTGCTCTTAACCACTGAGCCATCTCTCCAGCTCACATGCCTAGCTTTTTAGATGCAGGCTCTCAATTGAACTTGGAGAATACTCATGCTTTTGAGGCAAGCTCTTCAACTTGAGCTCTTCCTGCCTCAGCCAGCCAGGTGCTAGGATTACAGGCATGGAATACTTTACCCAGTTCATCAGTTACTTTCCTATTGCTGTGGCAAAACCATGGCGAGGTTACTTGCAGAAGGAAAAGTTCATCTGAGATTTTGGTTCCAAAGGGTTAGTTAGAGTCCATCACAATAGAGCAGAGGCAGCAGCTGACAGCCCACAGCTTGAACCAGAGATATAAAGCAGAAGAATGAACTAGGAGTGGCTTGAATCTTTAAATTGCCTCCAGGAACATCCTTCTTCCACACTTCCTAAACCTCCTAAATAGCGTCACCAACTGGGGACCAGGTACTCAAATGAGACTATGGGAGACATCTTATTCAAACTACTACATCCAGGTAACACCACCATCACCACCACCACCACATACATACATACATACATACATACATACATACATACATATACATATACACACAAACATACATACATACACACACATATATACAAATATATACAAACACAAAACATATGCATACGTTCATATACACACATACATACATATACACACAAAACACACATACATACACATATATACACAAACATATACATACACACAAATATACACACATATATACATACACAAAACACACACATACATACATGTACACACACATACACACACAAACACACAAACATGCACACATACATGCACACAAACACACACACTTTCATACACACACAAACACACACATTCATACACACAAACATACAGACACACACACACACACACACACACACACACACACCCCTCTTTTATTTTTTTATTTTAGTTCTGGGGATGGAACTCCAGGTTTTGGGCATACGAGGTAAGGCACACATTGCCAGCCCTAAAATCTGTTGGTGGAAGGAAACACAGAAGTATATTTCAGTCCTCAACACGATTGCCAAACTAAGAAAAGAGCATGAGACTTAGCTATGTGAGAAAAAGTTAGCCAGATGTGTAACCCCACACTTAAGGAGCAGAGGCAGGAGGATGGAGAATTGGAGGCCAGTCTAGGGCTGCATAGCAAGATCCAAAAAAAGAAAAAACAAGAAAAAACTATAGATAGTTCAAGATTCCATTAGTAAAATTAAGATGATTGTCCAATCAGGAGACAACTTGCACAATGTATTCCACATAGTTAATTCGGTGAGTAATACAAACTTCCATGTCCAACCTGTGCTCTGTCTACAGCAAAGGGCAGTCATGAATGTTGCCTGAGGTGAGATCAGAAACTCACTTAAAGCATTTTTGTCCCTTTTTTCATACAGGATTAAAGGGTTCTCAGGCACTATCTTTTTAGATGACAGCATTGTGTTACAACGTGAATGGTTGGGCACCCCAGAAAGCTGCTGAGTCACACAGCGAATTAAAACCACAGACACCCGAGGACACCACAGGGCTACCACTATTCCCAGGCTGGTGTCTTTCCTACGAATGAGACCCTACCCACTCCTGAGTCTCGCTCCCACTGTCTGTGCCTGCCTCTCGGAGGGTTCCTTCCTCAGATGATCCTTCTTTCATTCCATGCTTCTCCATAGTTTGCACGCCCCTTTTCCTGATGATGCCTGATGAGCTTGCTCTTCAATGACCACAGCGCCAAGTGTGTAAGCCTGCTGTGTCAGATGCTCTGCCAACATTTTGCTTTCTTTGTCCCCATTAATTTGTTTATTCACTTTACATCCCGATCACTCCCCTCCCTCTATTCCTCTCAGTCCCACCCTTTCAATCCCTCCCCTGATTATCTTCTCCCCTTCTCCTCAGAGAACAAGAAACCTCTTTTGGGTACCACCCCCACCCTGGGACATCCAGTCACAGCAGGACTAAGTGTGCACTCTTACACTGAAGCCAAACCAGGCTGTCCAGTCAGGGGAAGGGGATCCAATGACAGGTAACAGAGTCAGAGACAGCCTCCACGACAATTGTTAGAGGACCCACATGAAGGCACGAGCTGCACATCTGCTACAAGTGTGTAGGGGGCCGAGATCCAGTTCCTGTGTGACTTTTGATTCAGTCTCTGTGAGCCCCCATGAGCCCAGGTTAGTTGACTCTGTAGGTCTTCTTGCGGTGTCCTTGACCCCTCTGGCTCACTTAATCCCATCCCCCACTTTTCCACAAGACTTCTAAGCTCTGCCTGATGTTTGGCTGTGTGTCCATCAGCTGCTGCGTGAAGCCTCTGAGGAGACAGTTATGCTAGGCTTCTGTCTGCAAGCATAGCAGAGAATCATTAATAGCGTCAGGGTTTGTCTCTCTTATATAGGATGGGTCTCAAGTTGGGCCAGTCATTGGTTGGCCATTCCTTCAACCTCTGCTCCATTTTTCCCCTTTGCATCTTGTAGGCAGGACACATTTTGGGTTGAAGGTTTTATGGGATTTTCTCTCCACTGGAAATCCCACCTGGCTGTAGAGATGACCACTTTAGTCTCCATAGTCCCTGCAGGTAGGAGTCTCAGCTAGGGTTACCCCTGTAGACTCCCTGCAGCCTCCTCCATCCCAGGTCTCCCGCTAGTCCCAGAGATGTCCCCATCGATTTCTGTTCTCGCTCCCAGCCCTCTCATGCCCCCTCCCCATACCTGATCCCCATCCCTCTTCCCCAAAAGCTTTACTTTCATTAACTGGTCCTGATGAGAAAACCCGCTCCACCTTCTTAACAGCTCCAACATCCTTCCAAGTGTCTTCTGAGACTCAAAGTAGACATGTCTGACAGTCTCTGAAAAAGAATGAAACTAGCCAGCTGGGCGTGGTGGCACACACTTCTAATCCTAGCACTCGGGAGGCACAGGTAGGCTGATCTGTGTGAGCTTGCAGGGTTTCTTACAACATTCGTTCTCTCAGAGAAGGCCACACCCGTACTCTGTCTTCTTCCTGAGCTCCTCTTCTCTCTTTGAACCCTCATGCTTAAGCTTGAATTTAAATGCTGTCTTAGTCAGATTTCTATTGCTATGGCAAAACGTCACGACCAAAAGCAGCTTGAAGAGGGAAGGGTTTGTTTCCCTTCACTTCCAGGTAACGGTCAGAGAGTCCAGGAGCTGATGCAGAGGCCGTGAATGGATGCTGCTTGCTGGCTTGTTTCTTGTTGCTTTCTCAATTTGCTTTTTTTTTTTTTTTATAGAAGCCAAGACCACCAGCTCAGGGGTATTCAAGCCACAGTGGGCTGGGCCTTCCCCCATCAATTACTGAGGAAATATCTTTTTTTTTTCTTCTTTTTTTTGGAGCTGGGGACCGAACCCAGGGCCTTGCGCTTGCTAGGCAAGCGCTCTACCACTGAGCTAAATCCCCAACCTGAGGAAATATCTTGCAGGCTTGCTTGTCAGCAGCCCAATATTCTGGAGACATTTTCTCGATCGGTGTTCCCTCCTCTCAGACAACTCTAGCTTATGTCAAGTTGACATAAACTTTCCAGTACAAATGTCTTTAATGAACTACCAACTCTGCTTTATACTGGCCAGTCTGGAAATTCTTTTTCACATTGAAGTTGTGAATCTCAGTTGGAACTGAGTCAAGGTTCCCTAAAGATTAGAGGAACTCTTTAGGTTGTTATAGGTGACATCATGGATACATCACTCTTGCATCTGCCCCCTTACTGTTGACATTTGGGGGCTTGTCCGGGATACATAGGAAGCATTGCTGACAAGTTTCCACCATCACTGTTAAACAGTTCCGCTCTACTCTCAGTTTGTGCATACTTCGGTCTCTTTGCTTATATTTCCCGGTTACACTCAGGACAGCAGCACAATAACGGAAGAACCTGGGGAAACATTCTCTCTTGGCTTTGCATTCGCAACACTAACAACCAACAGAGCAGAAGCAAAATGCATTTCAAAAAACTTGCTGCTGCTGCTGCTGCTGCTGCTGCTGCTTCTGCTGCTGCTTCTGCTTCTGCTGCTGCTGCTTCTGCTGCTGCTTCTGCTTCTGCTGCTGCTGCTTCTGCTGCTTCTGCTGCTTCTGCTGCTTCTGCTGCTGCTGCTGCTGCTGCTGCTTCTGCTGCTTCTGCTGCTTCTGCTGCTGCTGCTGCTGCTGCTGCTGCTTCTGCTGCTGCTGCTGCTGCTGCTGCTGCTGCTTCTGCTGCTTCTGCTTCTTCTTGCTGCTGCTGCTGCTGCTGCTGCTGCTGCTGCTGCTGCTGCTGCTGCTGCTGCTGCTGCTTCTGCTGCTTCTGCTGTTTCTTCTGCTGCTGCTTCTGCTGTTTCTTCTGCTGCTGCTTCTGCTGATTCTGCTTCTGCTGCTGCTGCTGCTTTTGCTGCTGCTGCTTCTGCTGCTGCTGCTGCTGCTTCTGTTGCTGCTTCTGCTGCTGCTTCTGTTGCTGCTTCTGCTGCTTCTGTTGCTGCTTCTGCTGCTGCTTCTGCTGCTGCTGCTGCTGCTTCTGCTGCTTCTGCTGCTTCTGCTGCTGCTGCTGCTGCTGCTGCTGCAGTGTAACAGTCCATGCATGACCCTTGTCTAACTACCACTTCCAGAAGTTTTGTTCAGGTAGCAGTGAACTCTATGTTGAAGCTTGACAGAAGGATACTGTGAGAAATTCTTGAATCAAATACGATTATTACTGTACTTGCTACTTTTCTGTTGCTGTGATAAAGCATGAACTTGTGGGGAAAAGAGTGTTCTGGTCTATGGTTCTAGAAAGGAAAGCGTCCATCCTGTAGGAGCAGGGTGGCTGGCATAGTCGTCATCACATCCCAAGCACAGGAACAAAGCAGAGAGCAACCTAGGAAAGGAGCAAAGATTTAAACTCCCCAATCCTCCCCGAGTGATGAACTTCTTCTAACAAGACGACATCCACCATGACTTCCCCAAATAGTTCCACCAACTGGGGACCAAGTGTTTAAACACACCTGAGTCCGTGGAAGACATTTTTCATTCAACCATCACAGTCACTTGGTAAGCTGACAACATGGTGGAAACCAAAATTTCACTAAAACTTTCACAGATTCTAAACAGCATTCAAGACTTTGGGAAAGATGACCAGGTCAGGCCAACAGGAATTCAAAGAGGCAGAACCAGATTAGAGACTTCATTTGTGAAGCACTGCGAGGGTAATCTTCAGAAAGAAGAGTGAAGGCGCCCACTGTAGGACCTTCCAGCAGCAGGGTAGTAGGAGAGAGTGCAGAGGAAAGCACTCTCTTGAAATATAAATATGAGTGCACTGTAGTCATCTTCAGACACACCAAATGAGAGCATCAGATCCCATTACAGATGGTTGTGAGCCACCATGTGGTTGCTGGGAATTGAACTCAGGACCTCTGGAAGAGCAGTCAGTGCTCTTAACCACTGACCCATCTCTCCAGCCCCCAATATGGATCTTTTAGGTGAGAAGATCCACCTTTAATCTGGGCCACATCTTCTGCTGACAGTCTATAAAAAAGACACGAAAGAAGGAAGATTGCTCTCTCTTTGCCTGCTTGCTTCTGCTCTTGCTAGCACGTCTATTCCTTCACAGGCATTAAGCGCCTACTTCTCCAGGATTCAGGTACATATACTGAAGACCAGTTATACACTAGCCTCATAGATTGAACAACTACTGGATTCTTTGGCCTTGCATTGGTAGACAGCCCACTGTTGGACTGGCTGGACCATAGCCTACAAGTCATTCAAAGAAATCACCTTTATTATATATTATTATATATATATATATATATATATATATATATATATATTTCTCTAGAGAATCCCTGACTCATATAGGGAGTGACTATGTTCTGAATGAATTCCAAGAGAAAATAGACAAGCAGATGAATGAAGAAAAGATATCATTGCAAACTATGAAAAACAGATTTCTATAGAACTAGAAATGCCGGAGAAAACGCAAGCTGAAATCATACTGGAAATAAAAATCCAGTAATTCAAATAAGCGTCTCAGTGGAGAGCCTCATCAGTGCGAAGGCTCAAGAAGAGGACAGAAGGTCAGGGCTTAAAGACAGAGTAGAGGAATTGTGCATTCAGACTAGGACAGTCAATTTCTAATAACATGAACAGAAAACGCAAGCCCTTTGAGATACCATGGGAAGACCATATCTATGGGTTATGGGCCTAGAAGAAGAGGTCCATGCAAATGGCACAGAAAGGATTTTCAGCATAATCACTGTGGGAAATTTCCTGACTCTAGGCCCATTCCTCTGGTACAAGAGGCACATAGAACGTCAAATAGGCAGAAAGGAAGTTCTCATGCCGTGTGATGTTTTAAATACTAAACAAACGTGTATTACAGTTAGTAAACACATTCTTTACATACAAAGGAATTGTCCTGGGAGCTATTAGTGAGAAATACCAAGTCGCATGTGAAGGTAGCCCCTCAGAGCAACAACTGATCTTCCAACAGAAACTTTGATACCACAAGGGGCATAGAAATACATCGTTCGAGTTCTGAAACATTACAGTTGCCAGTCTCCTGCTCTGTACCTAGAGAACATGATCTATTTGGTGAGTTCCAGGCCACTCTGAACTTCATGGTGAGACCCGTCAAAAACAGAAACAAAAGTCAAAACAAACAAACCAACAGTGGATGGGAAGGTCAGATGGCTTATCCAATAAAGTCACGAAAGCATGAGAACTTGACTTTCATCTCCAAAAAACACATTAAAGATATCTGGGTATGATGGAGGCATCCCTCTAATCCCAGCTTTAGGGAGGAAAAGATACAAGGATCTCTGTGGCTTGCTGATGGACCAATGTCGCCCAATCGATAAGCTTCAAATTCAGTAAGGGAGTCTGTCTCAAAAAGAGTGGACAAGTGACGAAGAAAACATCCATCAACTCATGTGAGCATGCATACACTTACATGTCTTCCCACACACATGCACACATATGTATGCTTGCACATGAAAATAAAATATGCCTGGGGATGTAGCTCAGTATTAGAGTGCTTACCAAGCAAATACAAGGCCTGGGTTCAAGTCTCAGTCTACACACTACCCCTAAAAACTTATCCACTCATTAAGTCCCCATTTCCAGAAAAGCAGATCCACAACCAAATATCTATTTTTTTATGGCAATAACCTGCTTTAAAGGAATCTATAGGGTTGGAGAGATGGCTCAGCAGTTAAGAGCACCAGCTGTTCTTCCAAAGATCCTGAGTTCAATTCTTTGCAATCACATGGTGGCTCACAACGACCTGTAATGGGACCTAATGCCCTCTTCTGGCATTCAGGTGTACAAGCAGATAGAGTATTCATACATAAAATAAATAAATAAATTTCGAAAAAGAAAGAGTAGAGAAGAAATCTATAATCAGTTTCCTGCTTTTTTGAAAGTGTATGCTGACCAGAGATTGAAGACTCCCTATCTCCTCCTCCCCCTCTTCCTCTTCTTCCTCCCCCTCTTCCTCTTCCCCTTGTTCTTCCTCTTCCCCTTGTTCTTCCTCTTCCCCTTGTTCTTCCTCTTCCTCTTCCTCTTGTTCTTCCTCTTGTTCTTCTTCTTGTTCCTCTTCTTCTTCTTCTTCTTCTTCTTCCTCCTCCTCCTCCTCCTCCTCCTCCTCCTTCTTCTTTCTCCTGGGTCTCTTACTGAACCTGGAGCCCACTGATAGGCTAAGACTAGCAGACCAAGCTCCCAGCCTCCTGTCTCCGCCCAGCAAGAGGATTATAGACTCATATCACCATGAATCCTGGGCATCGGAACTCAAGTCTTCATGCTCATGTAGCAAGAACTTGACTTACCAAGCTGTGTTGACTTACCAGGTCCCACTAATTCCCACCCTGATAACATAGTTTTGTCACATGTAAGAACTAGAAGCTGTTGATATCTTTGTTTATGATACAATTTTCAAATTATTTATTTCTTTATTTTGATGTATCTGGGTGTTTTGTCTGCGTGTATGTCTGTGTGCTGCCTGCATACTTGGTGCCTGAGAAGGCCAGAAGGAAGTGCTAGATCTGCTGGGATTGGAGTTACAGGCGGTCGTGAGTTGGCACGTGGTGGGGGAATCGAACCCAGATCTACTGGCAGGACAGCCAGTGCTCTCGACTGCTCAGCCGTCTCTCCAGCCCCGTTTGTTTATTTTTGAGATAGTGTTTCAATTATGCCAGGCTAATGAACTTGCTCAAGAATGACTTTGAACTTCTGATTCTCCTGCCTTCTAAGTGCTGAGTTTACAGACATGCACCAGCATTCTGGGTCTATCAGCTGATGGTTTTAAAACCAGAAATCTTACCTGGCAATGGTCACGCACACCTTTAATCTCAGCACTCAGGAGGCAGAGGCAACCTGGTCTACAGAGTGAGTTCCAGGACAGCCAGGACCACACAGAGAAACTCTGTCTCAAACAAACAAACAAACAAACAAACAAACAAAAAAACAGGAAGAAGGAGGAGAGTGGGGGGCAGAAGAAGAGAAGGAGGAAGAGGAAGAAAAGGAGTGTAGAGATGTAGGTTTGTGGTCCCAGCACCCCAGAGGCTGAAGCAGGAGGATTGTGAGCTCAAAGCCTGCCTGAACTACACAGAAGACTCTATCTAAACAAGTGAAAGAAAAAAAATCTAAAAGAAGGCATAGGAACAGGGGCTAGATGGCTCAGTGGTGAGGAGCAAAGACTGCTCTTCCAAGAGCCCAAGTTCAATTCCCAGCACCCATATGGCAGCTCACAACTGTGACTCCTGTCCTAGGGGACCTGGCACTCTCACACAGAAATATATACAGGTGAAACACCAAGATACAGAGCGCTTGCCAAGGAAGCGCAAGGCCCTGGGTTCGGTCCCCAGCTCCGAAAAAAAGAACCAAAAAAAAAAAAAAAAAAGTATATTTGTAAAAAGAAAAGAATGCATAGGAACAAAGGAGGCAATGGTACAAACAAAAACAAGGTATCAAGTGACACACACCTGTGCTCCCAGCCCTGGGGCAGGAGAGGCTGCGGCAAGAGGAGCACTAGATCAAAACCCCTTACGGCTACATAGGAGTTCAAAATGAGCCTGGACTACATAGTGAGATCTTGTCTACACACACACACACACACACACACACACACACACACACACACACACACACACACACACACACACACACACACACACACAGAGAGACAGAGAGAGAGACAGAGACACAGACAGACAGACAGACAGAGACAGACAGACAGAGACAGACAGAATCAAAAATACAACTATAAAACACACAAAGTGAGAATACTCCTCTCCCCAAATGAGATCAAGAACAGCGAGGGAGGGTGAGGAGACTGGTGGATTTATGACACAGCTCAGAGCAGGAGAGACTATGGCTCACCCCAAGGGCAGTATCCAGAGTGCTGCCCTCTTTGTACCCATTTGCCAAAGCCCAGCTTCCACAGAGCAATGCAATGAACCCACACAGAGTTGTAGTATAGGAGAAAAGTCGGGAGTTTGAAGGACCAATTTTTCTTGTTTGTTTGTCTGCCGCTGTGTGGGTAGCGAGCATGTCTGCCACTTGCTTTGGTGGGAGACACTATCTTTATCCTCCAAGGCTGTTTTCCACATAAAAAGCCTTGAAAAGATCGTCCGGAAGAAAGGGCAGTCAGTCCTTTGCATGCAATACATATGCGAGGGAGCCATAAAGAATGGGCTGTACCTGGTGATGGTAGATTTAAGCTAACCACAGTGATCGCTATGCAGTAACTAAATGCAGTGTCAGGCTGGACACGCGCCATCTATGGTGAAACCACTTTGTTAATTAAGACCTAGAAGATGGGCTGGGATGTAGCTCAGGTGGTATATGCCTGGTTGGTATACGTGAGGCCCTGGGTTTGAGCCTCAGCCTTGCATAAACTAGTGTGATATCGCACACCTCTAAGCCCAGGTAGAGGCAGAAGGATCAGAAATTTAAGGTCATCCTTGGCTCTATACCAAGTTTGAGAAGTGTGAAGCCAGCCTGGGTTACACGTGATCTTGTCGAGAGAGAGAGAGAGAGAGACAGAGAGAGAGACAGAGAGAGAGACAGAGAGAGAGACAGAGAGAGAGACAGAGAGACAGAGAGAGACACAGAGACACAGAGACACAGAGAGAGACACAGAGACACAGAGACACACAGAGAGACAGAGACAGAGACAGAGAATAAGGAGACAGAAAATATATGGGAACTGAATACTACTAGCCAATTTAATCTACTGATACCTGTACAACTGTTCCCTCCAAGAATACACATTCTTTTTTTTTTCTTTTTTCTTTTTCTTGGAGCTGGGGACCGAACCCAGGGCCTTGCGCTTGCTAGGCAAGCGCTCTACCACTGAGCTAAATCCCCAACCCCCCAGAGTTTTTTTTTTTTAAAGATTTATTTATTTTTTGTGTGTGAGTACATTGTAGCTGTCTTCAGACACACCAGAAGAGGGCATCAGATCTCATTACAGATGGTTGTGAGCCACCATGTGGTCGCTGGGAATTGAACTCAGGACCTCTGGAAGAGCGATCTGTGCTCTTAACCGCTGAGCCATCTCTCCAGCCCTACACATTCTTTTAAGTCCAGGCGGTACAGTCACCAACATAAATCATTCTGTAGGTATATGACTAAGCAAATTCAAAGTGATTAAAACAATGCTATTCTTCTGCAGCCAGTAAGATGGCAGCTCTACCTACTTCAGTTTTTTTTTTTTTTTTTTTTTTTTTTGGTTCTTTTTTCAGAGCTGGGGACCGAACCCAGGGCCTTGCGCTTCCTAGGCAAGTGCTCTACCACTGAGCCAAATCCCCAACCCTCAGTTTCTCTTTTCAAACCTGATCCCATACCTCTCTCTGCTAGCCTCACCCAAAGGCCTTCCCTTCCACTCCTAATGCTATTAACTAAGTTTTGAATCCAAACCGTGTTATTTTTGATTGTTCATCCTCCAACAATTACTGAAGTCAAAGAGCCGCTGTTGTTACTTGGCCGTGTGACATTTGCACAGTGGTCATATTCTCCCTACCATGTCCGTGCCCCACTTGAATACCGGAAATACTTCAACTGAAACTACGAAGCAGATAAGCCCCAAAGCAGAAACACAAAGAAACAAAAAAACCCAAGCAGCATAACTACTCCAAAATGTACGAACCCTACAGTAATGGCAACCAGCGAGAATAAATTAGAAATCCCAAAGGACCCAAAAGAATAACTGTGTTCAAAGGAATAAAATATTAAAGAAAGAACTCCCAGTCAAGAACACAGACACCTAAATGGAATGAGACAACACAAAATATAAAGGAGGAATTTAACAAAGAAATACTGAAGAAAAGCCAGTCACAAATGTCGGCAGTGAAAACACAAGTCAGCAAGTCAACCAGAAAGCTGTGGAAAGTCTCAGCAACAGAATGGTCTTGGAGGCACAGAGCTGCCAGCACGTGCTTTTAATCCAGGCACTTGAGAGGCAGAGGTAGATGGGTGTCTGAGTTCAAGGCCAGCTTGGTCTACAGATCCAGGTCCAGGAAAGTCAGACAATTTCAATGAACAATCCAGCAATATGGCACCAGTGGGGATTCCAAGGTCTCCATGCATCCTGGTTAGTGTTCTATGGCTGTGAAGAGGCAACCATAACCACAGCAACTCTTATAAAAATAGCATTTGGTTGGGACTTGCTTACTGTTTCAGAGGTCTAGTCCATTTTTGTCATGGCAGGGAGCACGATGACACAGAGGCAGGCATGGTGCTGGGGAAGTAGTTGAGAGTTCGAGGTCTAGATCCATGGGACAAGTGAGACATTGGGACAGGTGGGACAGGATTGGACTTTTTGAAACCCCAAAACTCCACTCCCACCCCACTCCCATACCAAGTAACACACTTCCTTCAACAAGGCCACACCCCCTAATCCTTCTCCAGTAGTTCCACTTCCTGACGAGCAAGCATTCACATATATGAGCCTATGGGGGCCGTTCTTATTCAAACCACTGCACCAACATATCCTGAAGTGGCCAAATCTACAGGCAATATGCATGGAAGAAGGAGAAGCCTCGGGGCTGGAGAGATGGCTCAGAGGTTAAGAGCACTAACTGCTCTTCCAGGGGTCCTGAGTTCAAATCCCAGCAACCACATGGTGGCTCACAACCATCTGTAGTGAGATCTGATGCCCTCTTCTGGTGTGTCTGAAGACAGCTACAGTGTACTCATATATAATAAATAAATAAATAAATATTTTTTTTTAAAAAAAAGGAGAAGCCTCTTGTTCTAAAGGCACAGGAAACCTTTTCCAAAGGATCATGACAGAACATTTCCTAGAGGTAGGGAAAAAAATGGCAATGCAGATAGAGGAGGCATTTAGGATACTAAACAGAGATCAGAAAAGAGTCTTCAACCATCACATTACAATCAAAACACCAAATACACAGAACAGAAAGAGACATCGAGAGTGGCAAACAGAAAGAAGCATCCAGACACATATAAAGGCAAACCCACTGGGATAACTTCAGATTTGTCAGCTGGAGAGGTGTATGTCCTTCTGTGGCATGTAGGTGTTCATGCAGACAGAGCACCCTACATTTAAAAAAAAAATAAACAAAATGGATGTAAAAGGTTATTTAGTGTTGGGGGCGGGGTATGTGCATACGGTGGTCTGTGTGCGGCAGAGGACAACTTTCAGAAGTCTGTTCTCTCTTTCTACCATGGGTTCCGGGGATCAAACTCAGGTCGTCGGGCTTGTGCAGAATGCACTCTACTCTTACCCGCTAAGCCATCTCTGCAGCCTGATTTGTGTGTCTAGTTTGGAGTGTCTGTGAAAGTCAGGAAGCTAGGAAGGGTCCAGGAGAGGAAGGAGGGGATGTTAGAACACATGGGATTTGTAAATAGACGTAAGGAAGACTAGGGGTATGACTTTTAATGAATTTGATCAGTGGTACCCTGAATGTGTGGGTAATGCCACTCCCATAACTCAAGGGCCACTATTAAATGAAAATTCCAGTGCTAGATATGGACTATCTTGCTATGAGTCATCTGCTCAGGAAGGTTCAGAGTTCCCCGAACAGTGTAGGGTTGTTCTTGACTTCCAATCAGAACTAGATGATAAGACCCTATTGTAAAAGACACCACATATTTTTGTTGTAAAATATAGAAGAATCAAGCTAGGACTGACCTGGAAACTTCTTCCTACTGGTTGGTTTTCATAGTGCTAGAACATGCTATGCAGGCCACAGGAGAATAGATAACCACATCGCTAGATACCTAGCGACAGACCCTGTAGGCTACAATACCAGCTTCCTAGGCAAGGTGGACCCATATGTATGGGTGGCATGACCGTTCTGGGGGTAACCAACTACTTTCTGCATTCTGGATTCAAGGCCTGCTTCACAGGAGGAATTCATGCCTTGTACTCTAAATCCAGTCAAAAGCCCCTGGCACGGAATATCATAGCTCCTGGGGGAACCTACTTGTACTGTTTTGTTAAATGGATATGTGGTCAAACTGCCTTCTGAATGTTTGTGTTCAAATCCATAGGTGAGTGCTGCTCTCATTCCTGCTCAAAAAAACAATCTTATGTAGAGAAGTTAATACAGAGATTCAAATCATCAAACGTGCCGAGAATGAGGAACTGACGAGAGCTCAGCTTCAAATCCATCTGTACAGTCCTCCCCTTCCTCGAGTGTCAGAGAATATTGCGTTTCTGCTCAGATGGAAGGCTACTCTGGGACTCGGAAGCCCAGGAACCATACAGCTTTGAGGGGAGAAGTTTTCCCAGTGGAAGGGGATCTTGAGACACAGGGGCCCAGGAACTACACAGCTCTGAGAGGAGGCTTCCTCAGCAGAGGTGTGGCAGCCCCTGGCGAAGGTATCTGCAGCTGAGCTGAGGAGCTCAGGAGCCTGGACCGCACTCCTTTTTTGCTTCTTTTCTTCATTATTTTTTTTCTTTTGACAAGCGAGTCACACCAGGCAGAAAGTTTCATGTAAGACATTTATTGGAGGGTCCAGGGTGTGGCGGGACAAATCCAAGATTCTGCTCCCAGGAGTGGACAACAGGGATTGGACAAAGGGCAATGCTTATATTTTAGACGGGGCGGTGCTTCTCAGGGCAGAAATTCCCAGAGTGAGGATTGGTGAGATTTCAAGTCCTGAGCTTGGGGGACTCGGGGATTGGTGGGTTTCCTGCTTGAGGATTGGTGACTTTTTTTCCACTCCCTTTCCCTGCATTGGGCCCATGGGTTAGGGTGGGAAGTCCTTCCTGCCCACAGGTGGCTTTGGCTGAGGTGCTGTCTCTGTGGATCTGCTTCAAGGGAGGGGAGAATGTCTGGAGAGGAGATGCTGCCACTGTGGACAGCTCCTGTGAATGCTGCAGGCTGAGGAGATGTCGTGGTGCCACCATTTTGCCAGGAGCTGTCAGTTTGGACAACTCTTGTGGGACATTTTCCTGTAGGGTCCTTAGGTTGGGACAGGAAGGAGGGGCCTGTTGCCGCGTTGACAGCTTTCGTGGCACAGTGGCTTTTGTGGTGCGCCACACAGGAACTACAAATATTGCAGAAAAGGAGGCAGAGATAGTGTAAAAGCCAGAGGGTGGGGTACAGCGCTGTGAAATAGGGTCTTCTGGAGATAACATGGTGTCCACCCATATACTCACAGCAGCAGTGGTCACCGGCATAAGAGCTGCACAGGGTCAAGCCTGTGAATATCCCAGGATGGGTGCAAGAGAGGCTCATGAACCCCACTATTGAACCGTTACAGGGAAGTAATTTCTTCCAGGGGTATGCCAGTTAGTAAGTTGTCCATGACCCAGTAAACATACCCCTGCAATGAACTATAATTAAACAAGCGGGTTACAAAGACAACAGAAAGCTCATCAAATAGGAGGGGATGTGTTCAGAAGAAGCGACTCTAAGGGAGGGGGAGGAGGTGAAAAAAACCTTACGGTCCAATACAGCAATCTAAGAATCTACGTCATAGAAATGTGTCAATTGCAAACTGCCCTCCCCTGTGTGTGTGTGCGAGTGTGTATGTGCGAGTGTGTGTGCGTGCCTGCGAGTGTGTATGTCTGTGTGAGTGTGTGAGTGTGAATGCATGTGTGTGTGCATGTATGTATATGTGTGAGTGTTGTGTGTGAGAGTGTGTGTGTGAGTGTGTGTGTGTGAGTGTGTGTGGGTGTGTGTGTGTGTGTGAGTGTGTGTGAGTGTGTGTGAGTGTGTGTGAGTGTGTATGAGTGTGTGTGTGAGTGTGTGTGAGTGTGGGTGTGTGTGCATGTGTGTGAGGTTGTGCGTGTGTGTTTGTGTGATTGTGTGTGTGAGTGTGTGTGTGAGTGTGTTCGTGAGTGTGTGTGTTGGTTCCTTTTTTGAGACAAGATGTCACTATGTAGCTCTGGATGTCCTAGCACTCACTTTGTATGTAGACCAGGCTGGCTTTGAACTCCTAGAGATCTGCTTGCCTCTACCTCCAGAGTTGTGGGATGAAAGGTGTGTGCTACCACACACAACAGCAGGAACGTGGCTGCATTTGGGGAGTCAGTTCTTTGTTTTCACTATGGATCTAGGAATTAGTAGGTTGTCGGTGTCATGTGGCAAATGCTTCTCCCCACTGAGCCATGTTACCGGCCAGCCATCAGTTAATGTTTAATGTTAGTATATGTTTCCTTTGGAGGTTCATTTCTTAAAATGTCTTTATTGAAACAGGATCTCACTATGAAGCTCTAGGTCAGCTAGCCATTCTCCCCCACCTGTGGGTCGCTACCTCTTTAGGAGTTGAAGGATCCTTTCACAGGAGTCACCAAAGACCGTCAGAAAACACAGATATTTACATCATGATTCCTAATGGTAGCAAAATTACAGTTATGAAACAGCAACAAAACACTTTTACAGTTGGGAATCACCACAGCATGAGGAACTGTACTGAAGGGTAGAAGCAGTAGGAAGGTTGAGAACCACTGCTCTAGATGCTATGTAGACCAGGCTGGCCTGGAACTCAGAGAGCTCTCTGCCTCTGCTTCCTGAGAGCTGGGACTGAAGGCATGAGCCGTTGTACCAAGGCTCATTTTGCTGTTTTTAAGATGGGGTCTTCTTACGTCCCAGACCAATCTTCACTCTAGCAAATCTTCTATCCCACAAGTCGCTGAGACTACAGGTGTGTAGCTCTGAATCCAGGTATGAAAGATTTAACCCTAAAATGTTTACTAATGGGGCAGAGACATCACTTACACGGAGCTATAACAGGCTATGTCACAACTGCATAGCATGGAAGCTTATCTGTCTATGTTACGTATCTGGAGCCATGCTGCTTTGTAAGGTTTCTCTCTGTTGGGGTGGAACAGTAGCCTTAGCTACTGTTGTGTTTATAAAAAGATAAAGACAGGAGGACTATGTTGTGGTGGAGAGGTAGTCAGGTATGGGGGAAGGGGGTGCCCTGGCGGAGGCCATGCTAAGTCATCCCTTCCCTGAGTTTATTCAGGGTAGGGGGAACGGAGTTAAGAGGGTAGAAGAAACAGAGAAAGGCGGGGGGGTGGTGGTGGAGAGGGAGATAGGGAGAGTAGAGGAATAGAGGAGTCCAGGCCAGGGGGAGGGAAGGGAATAAGGAGAGATGGGGAAAGGGGCAAGAAGGCAGAGCTAGAGCAAGAAGGCAAACAAGAGAGAGTGGAGGGGGCAGGGAGCCCCTTTTGTAGTGAGTCAGGTGAGTGTTGCCAGGTAACCGTGGGGCGGAGCTTAGACAAAATGCTAACAGCTACAGTAATGTGGTTTCCAGAACTAGAGTAAGTAGTTCCTCTAGATTCCAGCCTGCCCTGCCCTCAGGACCCTGGTAATGGTGACCAAATGAGATGCTTCTCCATCACCTGACATTGTTTAACTGAGGACTCACTGGTCACCCCTAGTAATGACAGCTGAAAACCAAAAAGGGACTTAATTTCAGGTGAGAATTTTTTCCTGCAGGTGTGTATGTGCACCACATGCATGCCTGGTGCCCTCAGAGTGCAGAGGACATCGGGTCTCCCAGAACTAGAGTTTCTGATATTTGTAAGCTGTCACGTTGGTGTTTTCTGCCTCCCTCTCAATCGTCCCCTTTTGCCCTATAACTTCTCCAGCCTGTAAGCAAATGTTAGGCTCTGATCCTCAGAGACTGCTCTACGGGTTTTTGCCCTCAGTACAGGCCTGCACTGTCTTAAGTTGCTTTCCTCGTGTGTGTCCTTCCTTCCCGCCAACCTTTTCAAAATGTACACCCAGAGGTAAAAACAGAGAGTGATATGGGTAAGAAAGTTCAAATAGCCTCTATCCGGACCAGAAGATACTGGTGACAACTTTTCCTTGGAAACAAATATGAGTTAGATTTCCAGAGCTGAATAAAAATGGAATTAGAAACGCAAGAACAAGAAGCTGGCAGGATGGCTCAGTGGTTAGGAGCACCAGCTGCTCTTGCAGAGGACAAAGCTTCGGTCTCTGGCACCCACATGTGGCTCACAGCCATCTGTAACCTCAGTTCCAGGAGATCGGATGCCCTCTATTGAACTCGAAGGGCACCAGGCATGCATGGGGCACACAGGCACACATGCAGGCAAGTCTCACACATATAAAATTAAATATGTCTAAGAAAAAGAAGAGGAGGAGGTGGTGGTGCTGGGCCACCCTGACTTGGGTCATCTTGCTCTTCTTTGCTCCTCAAGTCTGGATAGCACCGGGAAGAGGTTTTCTTGAGTGTTTTTAAATGGAAAGAGAACTGGTGGCAGCTACGGGCCTCTCTAGTATTCAGAGCTAAAGCCACTCCAGTTTCCTTCCAAGCAAGCTACTAGAGATAATAAAGAGCTAGACTGAGCTGCCTCGGGTCCAAAGAAAAGGTCATGGGGACCACACACATCTCGGTGGTACCTTTGTCCTAACAGCTGTGGCTCTCAATCCAAGATCCAAGCCAATTTCATTCCCTCACCTACAGGTCACTGTTGGTTGCCTTCAGAAGTACTGTGAGGACCCGCCTTGTGTCCTTAAGTGCCTAGCTACTCCTGTGAACCCTCAGAGAGAAGGAAGGGAATAGAGATAGACTGGCTTGGTCTAGGAAGTCAAGCAGCGGCTCTCTCAAAAAGCCCACTCGGGCGCAGGGCCCTGGGTTTGGTCCCCAGCTCCGAAAAATAGAAAAGAAAAAAAAAAAAAAAAGGCCCACTCGGTGATCACAGTCGTGAGAGTGAGGAAGACTCCCACCCATGAATATGTATGAGATAGGCATACCCAGAGCAGCCAACACACCACCCCGCTGCCCGCCTCTGACACGAGTAATTTTCAATTATGCATTTCTATGAAGAAATCCTCGGAGCCACCAGTTCTAAGCCACCCAGCCAGTGAATCTCTCTAACCTGGAGCCCAGCCTATATCACTATTCAACAGAAGAATGGGTATCACCCAGCCAGTGAATACACGCTGGGACTACCCTAACTGGAGTCCTAATAGCTCTGCAGAACAACAGAGTCTACAGTGGGCACACAAGGCAGATCACCCAGGTAGCAATGCCACCCAGCACCACTACAAAGGCAGCAGCCTAGCCAACGAGGAACACACTGCAAACTTTCCCCACCTAGGTTCTCTGGTCCTTCCGTAATCACGTGCAATTCTAAATACTGAAGGCCTACCCTTGCCAAAGACTATCTATACAGACCAGCAGAGGGACCACCTCCTCAAAGCGCAGACAGCAGGTCAGGAGACATGGAGACTGTATGATGTAGTCAGGGTGCTAAAAGACCAGTGTGGTGGCACGTGCCTGCACCCTCGGGACCTGCTGGGTACAGGTAGAAGGGTCGGTTCAAGGTCATCCTCAACTATTTGGGCAACATAAGACCCTGCCTCAAAAACAAGTGATCTAACAGAAACAAAAATACAAAACAAGTAAAAGAAAACCAAAAATGTTAAAAGAAAAAGTCAACCAATATCGTTTTGCCTCTCAGACATGAAAAGTCAAAAACTTTATTACAAAGCCATATTGGGAGTGGACTAAAACAATAGTGACAGAGATAAAGCAATTTTATTCCTAGCAAAAAGACTAAAAGACAATGCTATCGATAGCCAAAGCTAAGATAAGCTGGGATACACACTACAAAGGACATAAACTCTAACATCAAAAATTCCAAAGGGTCAGGCATGGGGGGATAAACTTGTATGCCCGTGTGCAGGAGACTGAGGCAAGAAAATCTTGAGTTTGAGAGCAGCTTGTGCCTCTACCTAAGGCCCTGTCTCTAAAGAAAGGGCAATGGGAATGAATACAACCAAAGCACGTGACGCACACGTGTGAAAATGTGGCGTCTGGCTTGGTCTGCATGAGCCCTTGCTGTGCAAGCCTGACAACTGAGGTTAATTCCTGGAACCCAGAGAAGCAGGAGAGAGTGAGCTCCCGAAAGCTGTTCTCTGAACTCTACAGGCACACTGGCATGCTCACGCATGTGTGCACACATACACACACACACACACACACACACACACACACACACACACACACACGGTTTCAAGTCTTATGTGTATGGCACTTCACTGACATGGATGTACATGCATGCTCGGTGCTCAGAAAAGCCAGAAGAGGACGTCAGATTCCCTGAAACCGGGGTTACAGATGCTTGAGCGGTCATGTGGGTGCTGGGAATTGAGCCTGAGTTCTCTGGAGGAGTGGCCGGTGCTCTTAACTGCTAAGCTATCTTTCTAGCCGCAGTAATAACTTTTTAAAAAGAGAAATGTCATGATGAAACCCATTATTTTGCACAGTTAGCCTACGCTAACATGGTATGTGTGAGAGTTGGAAGCAAAGATAAATTGTTTGGAGCCCAAAATAGGGTATTATAAGATTTATACTCAGTAATTACAAAGCAAAAATCTTTAGAACTACCAAAAAAAAAAAAAGAATGGAGGGTTGTGGTGGTGGCAGGGCCCTGGCTTATCATGACAAAGTCCTGGGTTCAATCTCCAGCGTATGTGGATGAGAAAAGCCGGGAAGGATTCAAAGTGCATCCAGACAGAAAACCATCAAGCCCTAAAGAAAGGGAACAAGAAAGGAAGAAATCAAGTGTCTAAAAACCAACCAGACAAAGTGACAGTGATAAAGTTTACTTTATTAACATTTGTTTGGTTGTGTTCACGCGGTGAGGGTGTGCACAGGCCATGGTGTGCGTGTAGAACTCAGAAGATGACTTCCGGTTTTGGTCCTCATCTTCCAAGAAACATACTTGGGGCAGTCTCTCTCGTGGTTTCCTGCTGAGGCCCTTGAGTTTCCAGAGGATTCTCCTGTTCCCACTTCCCATCTTTTTCTAGAGATGCTGAGATTACAGACATATGCATGACATTTCACCTTTTCATGGGCTCTATGGGTCCAGTACTCAGGTTGTCAGACTTGGGTTTAACCTGCTGCCCCATCTTGCAAGCCTGGTACTAAGTTCCTACCTGTTGATAACGAATATAAATGGATTCAAGGCTCCAGGATTACAGGGTGTTTTTAAACAGGCTATATTAAAACAACAAACAAAACTCCATCTATGTGCTCTCTAGAGGCAGGTTACAGACACACAGACTAAGAGTGAAAGAGTTCTACTCGAATAGAAACGCAGAGAGCTGAAGTAGCCATAGTTACAGTTCAGTGAGAGAACCTGTCTCAAGGAGATAAGGCAGGACACTGGGCATCCTTTTCTGGCTTTTTTTTTTTTTTTTTTTTTTTTTTTTTAGTATAGAATAAAAGTTTATTCAGGGGATGGGGAGGGAAGTTAAGAGGGTAACAGAGGAGAAAGACAGAGAGAGAGAGCCCTTCTCTGGCTTTTATGCACACACACACACACACACACACACACACACACACACCAATCTAAAACACAAACAACATAGAATTTATGAGATACAGCAAAAGTAGTTCTAAGAGCAATAAAGACATTGACAGATGCCAACTAAAGAAACATCACTCCTCGAAGAACTAAAAAAAGAACTAAGCCCAAAGACAGGAGAAATGATAAAGACAAGAGCAAAGTGGAAGTTGAAATTAAGAGCTGGTTACTGGTGTGTGTGTGTGTGTGTGTGTGTGTGTGTGTGTGTGTGTGTGTGTGCATATACACATGTGGAGATGCATGACCATGGCACATGTGTAGAGGTCAGGTCTCCAGGATGGTATGGTAAGCATCTTTCCCCCCTGCACGATCCCCTGGACTCAGGTGGTCCTTTTTGAAGGCTGAACATGGTGACACACACCTGGAATCCCAATACTACAGTGGAGTGATCGTGAGTTCAGAGCCTGCTTGTGCTACACATAGATACCCCATCACCAACCAGTTAGATAGCTTGTAAGAAATGCGTATGTCCCTGCTGAGACTGAATCATGAGGAAATAGAAAAATCCAAAGCTGAGGGTGAAGTTCAGGAGCAGAGGTAACAGCGGGGAGGGAGAGGGAGAGTGAGGAAAAATTAAAACAGACCAGTAGTGAATAAGAAAATTGAATCAATAATAAAGCCCTTTTTATAAGTTTGGAATACAGCTCAGTGCGGTAGAGTGCTTGCTGAGAATGTATGTACAAGGTACTGGATTGAATCTAGAGTCACACAGACACACACACACACACAGACACACACAGACACATATACACAGACACATATACACAGACACACACACAGACACACACACACAGACACACACATACAGACACACACATATAGACACACACACACACACACACACACATACACACACACACACACACAGACACATACACACAGACACACACACACACACATACACACAGATAGACACACACACAGACACACACACACAGACACACACATACAGACACACACACACAGACAAACACAACCAAAACAAACAACACACAAACACACCCAAACACCCACAAAAATACCAAAAACCCACCCCAACAAACCACACCAAAACCCACACCCACACACACAGACACATATGTGCACACACGAATGTGTACCTGCACATAACATACACACACACACACACACACACACACACACACACACACACACACCAGCACCCATGTACACAGGCTCCTATCAAGGAAAAGTTCAAGATTTAATACCTTCACAACTGAAATAGCTAAGACAACTCTTCTTACTCTTCAAAAAACAAAAAATTCAAATGAAAGTGGTGCCAACTCTTTTTGTATGGCTGGTATTAATGACACAAATCCGAACAGGAGAGCAGGAGCCTAAGGTTTTTGTCTTTTTATAAGGACAGTATCTCACTGTGTATCCCTGCTGACTGGTCTGGAACTTTCTGAGACATTACTCTGGCCTCAAACTCGCAGAGAGCAACTGTGAGTCAATTGTTTGTTAACGTCTAAGCATGAATAAACCCAAGTCCTCTTGCAGCTTTAGAAGTGTGCTAAAGTCCCAAGCATTTCTTCAGAAGAACACATGAATCATGTGTGTTTATCATGCGACAACAGCTAAGGAAAAGTCTCCACGCCATCCAGTTACCAGGAGAGGCTATTAGATTTGTCCTTTGCACTTCTTGGCCAGCGACAGCCCAATCCAAACAAGATGAATCCTTTTCCCTAACCGGACAGGTGTGACGTGACGGGAGTTGGCAGCCATGAATATGAAGTCTAAGATTTTTCAAGGTTTCCTTCCCTCTATCTGCCATGGGTAGGTCAGGCTCGTATCCATACTTAATTTTCTTTCAGACCATGCCTCTCCAGCTCCTCCCACCACCCTCTTCAAGAATGTTACAAGAGTTAGTGGGTGGCTAGCAAGACCCTCTCTGAAACAAACAGCCATTCCAGAAAAATAATTGCCCACATGCCAAGGTCTGCCAACAGGAGCCGCTTCCCAGTAGTTCAGTAACCTTAGTGAAGGGAGAGCCACGCCCCCTTGCAATACAAATTCTGGCTGGAAGAAAGGAGCTACAGATTGTGGAAAAGCCCAAGTTAAAAGGCAAACGCCACAGGCTCCGCAGAGCAGGGAACAGGCAGAGGTTTCTAAATACAGAGCTCAATTGTAAGAGTACCTATTTCTCACTAGATCATCGTTTGCTCTGTCAAAAATAGAACCTTCGCCATCTCGATCCGTTCAGAATGAGCCACAGCAGGCGTCTTTGCTTACACAGGGCAACCGGGTCAGAAAGGCCACAGGGAAGTGGAAGGAGCAGCCAGCAGGCTTTCTCAGGGATTATACTGCTTCAGTTTGTATCCTCCTTCCCAGCTATTCTGGTGCCAAGAAAACTGCAGGGAGGTCTTCAGCTCTGGTCTGAAAGGGCTTCAGGCTGTCTTTTATCAGCAGTCCCATGGCTCTAACTCCCTCTACTGCCCGCTATTTTCTTTACTAGAGCTGGCTTAATGAATTTCAAGCTCAGGCATGTTAAAAGTGCTCAATGTACTGAAAATATAACCAAAGGGCACGAATTTAGAAAGGAGAGCACTGTAGCTAAAGGCGGTCCCAGAGGCCAACTTTTATGGTCATTACAACTCTCCTGTCTCAGACAGGGTCATTTTATTCACTTTAAAAAAATCTCCATCTCAAAAAAATAATTACTTTAAAAAACGTTATTATAACTTATTTGGTGTGTATTGTGTCTGTACGTGGGAGCCCAGGC
The DNA here is from genome assembly GCF_011064425.1 of Rattus rattus. NCBI lineage: Eukaryota > Metazoa > Chordata > Mammalia > Rodentia > Muridae > Rattus > Rattus rattus. The sequence goes on along the minus strand of NC_046163.1, from coordinate 2,102,214 downwards.
TAGTCACACAGAGGTGAGAGGACAATTGGACTCTGGCTCATTCTTCCCCTCCACCAAGTGTCAGGCTTGGTGGTGGTGCCTAGGTGCCCTTACCTACTGAGCCACTTTGCCAGTACAGGAACTGAACTTCCTGGTTGTCTTTCACCCGTCTCTACTGTCCCCTTTATCAGGATTTCGGATGGGCTCTGGGGGTGGGGCTGGGAGTACTGCTCAGTGGTGGAATGCTTGTGTAGCATACACAAGGCCATGCGTTTGATCCTCAGCACCACAAAATACAAACATAGGATTGGCCTTGTAGTACCCACCAAGAACAATACTAAAACTGTAGGCTGAGTGAGGTGGCACCTGTTCATAATCACAGCACTTAGAAGGCTTAAGGCCACCTGGGCCACACAAGGGGAACCAACCAGAAGTAAATGAAGACTCTCTGCATGCTCATCAATCTGTTTCAGTCTTTGCTCAACTTTGCCCAGAAAATCTCCATCCATTACAATTATACAAAGCTGGAGACTTCCAATTGTGAGGGCTAGAGTCTGCCTATGTGAGCTTGTGAAGGGGACAATCGGATCAGGAAAGCAGGGCTCTATCCAAAGAGGAAGCACTTAGGAGTCCACAAAGGAAGTAAAATAGTTGCAGAAAGGACAGGGCAGATGAATGATAAGCAATGCACAACCAAACCCAGGGCAGGGGATGGCTCAGTGGTTATTTACCACCATTCCTGCTCACATCATGAAGAGAACCAATTCCCTTCAGGTTGTCCCCTGATGTAACGAGCATAACCCCACACACACTGCATCAATTTAATGACAAAATAAACAAGGGCAAAAATGTCTGCTGGGGGGAGTGGGGGGCGGCAACTTAGTGTATTCCTGCATAAACATCATGGCCAAGACTCAAGTTGGGGAGGAAAGGGTTTATTCAGCTTACACCTCCACATTGCTGTTCATCACCAAAGGAAGTCAGGACTGGAACTCAAGCAGGTCAGGAAGCAGGAGCTGATGCAGAGGCCATGGAGGGATGTTATTTGCTCAGCTTGCTTTCTTAAGTGTCCAAGACCACCAGCCCAGGGACAGCACCACCCATAATGGGCTGGGTCCTCCCTCCTAGATCACTATTGAGAAAATGCCTTACAGGTGGGTCTCACAGAGGCATTTCCTCAACGGAGGCTCCTTTCTCTGATAACTTGTGTGTCAAGTTGACATATAAAACCAGCCTGCACAGAGGGAGAAGCAAACACAGCATCCAAGCACAGCTCCAGGACTGGTGAGGGGAGTAGTTGCTCTCCTGAGGCAAGCCAGGAGAAATGTGCAGTCCTTGTTTCAGGACAATCCAGATTGTGGTGGAGCAGTGATTCCTCTGGAGCTCGTGATTTCATGAGCAGCTGTGGACTGAGGCAGCAGTCAGGCACCATCTTGTCCTGAGCTGAGACAACTGGGACAAGCCTGTAAGCCCACACAGGGAGGTCAGACTCAGGAGGAAGCTATCCCAAATACTTCTTTGCCCTTGTGACCCCTCGAAGTTATATTTTTGTGTACATGTGCCATAGCATTTGTGTAGAAGTCAGAAGACAACTTCCAGGAGTTGGTTCTCTTCCATGGGCCCTGGGGTTACTCAGAGAATCGTGTTTGTCAGCAACCACCCTCATACGCTGAGCCACCTCACCAGCCCCCCTCTCTCAACAGCACTTCTACTTTACTGCTCTATGACTATTTTTAAAGCAGAGTTTTATTTTTAAGATTTATTTATTATATACAAGTACACTGTAGTGTTTTCAGACACATCAGAAGAGGGCATCAGATCCCATTACAGATGGTTGTGAGCCACCATGTGGTTGCTGGGATTTGAACTCTGAACCCCTGGAAGAGCAGCCGGTGCTCTTAAACAGAGCCCTCTCTCCAGCCCAGCTTTCCATTTTCTTGTTCTTCAGGTTTTTCTCTAGTATTCTTTGTATGTTTTGTCTTTTTCTTCAGGACAGGGTCTGTGTATCCCTGGCTGTCCTCAGACTCAGAGAATGCCTGCCTCTGCCTTGAGTGCTGGGGTAGATGAGGGGCGTACCACCACCACCATTCAGCTCCCTATGCTTGCTTTCTGGGAGTTTTTTTCTTAGCGTCCTTCTCTTGCTTTCTCCTTCTCTTGCTTTCTCCTTCCCCTCATCCTCTATATGTTGGTTACCTTAGTAACTTCCTTATTTCCCTTCTCATGTTTATCAATTTTTGCATTATTGGGGAATCTGCTTGCTTATTCTGTCTCTTGCTCTTTTCTCTCCCCTCCCTATTACACATGCACTTGTTTCACCAGATTTCAAAGCATTTCCTTGCTTTGCTTGTATTTCCCTCTTCCCAGCCTGCTTCCTTCATTTCAGTCATCCCTATTTCCACACTTCCCCAAGTGTTTTTAACTGCACAGCACATCCTACAGCCATCTTAGAGAGAGAGAGAGAGAGAGAGAGAGAGAGAGAGAGAGAGAGAGAGAGAGAATATGCTAACTTTAAAAAAAAGAGAAAGAAGAAAATCCTGAGGAAGGAAGGAGGTATTTAGTCACACAAAACCCTGGGCATGTAGCTCCATTAGCAGAGTTTTATGTGATGTAATAAGGAGTATAACTGACCTGAGTGGAATTTAAATCTTGTATGGGTTGATGCTGTGTAGTTTCGAGTGTTTCCTTCCCACTGAGTCGTAGTAAGGGTTAAGCCTCCCAGAATAAACTGCTCAAGACTTGGGGTGGTGGCCCAAGCCTTTTAAACCCAGCATTCAAGAGGAAAAGGCAGGTAGATTTTTATGAGTTTGAGGCTAACATGGTCTACAGATTAAGTTACAGGACAGCCAGTGATACAAGAAACCCCATCTTTAAAAAAGAAAAACAGATAAATAAAAAATAAATTAAAAAACCCCAACAACCCTTCACTGAACCACATAAAACACAGCAGAATGCCAGGGTGAAGAATGGGATGGCCAACACCCAACCTAGCGGGATCTGGAGTCACTTGGCAAACAGGCCTCCACAGGTCTGAGGTGCTTTAGATGAGGTTACCAATGCCTGCTGTGGACATGCCTGTGAGGGGTTATGGTAGAAGACCCTCCTTAAGGAAGGTGGCACCATCACCCCTAACACCCCCTTCCCACGCCCACCTTGGGTCCTGGAGAAGGAAGTCAGCTGAGCAACAGCAGTCGCCATTCTCTCCTGACTGCAGTGTGAGCAGTGCTCCCAGCTCCTGCTGCCTTGACTTCCCTCCACAAAGGACTGCATTTCAAACTGAGAGTTGCCAAAGTAGCCCCTTCCTTCCTCAGGCTGCTTTATCAGGTCATTTTTATCACAGTATCAGGACCCATAACTAAGACAGAACAAGGCTCACGAAGTACACAAATAAATGGGCAGAAGCATAACATCCAATTATTGGGACTGTGATCAATAGAGCAATCCATGACATACACAAGGAGTGGAAATGCTAACGATATTGATTCTATTCATGGAATTCTCAGAAAACCTCCCAGATCTAAAGAAAAACAGACATCGCAACCTAAGAGGTATTTGAAACCCCAAACAGGCTTGACTGATTAGAAAATGTATGTACAACATAGTGGTCAATCAGGCAGTGGTGGCACACGTATTTAATCCCAGGATTTAGGAGGCAAAAGCCGGTGGACTTTTGTGAGTTCCTGGCCAGCCTGGTTTACAGAGTGAGTTCCAGGACAGCTGGGCTATACAGAAAAACTCTTGTCTTGAAAAAAAACAAAACAAAACCTCCAAACACACACACACACACACACACACACACACACACACACACACACACACACACACACACACACACCCATAGTGGAGTCAAGATACTAAAAGCTAAAAGGCAAAGCTATGACTTTGAAAGCTGAATGTGGACTTAGTCACAAAGACAAATAGCACCAGATCTCTTGGGGCCAGGGAGACAGTTTGGTGGGTCAGGATGCTCACCACCGATACTGATGACCTGAATTGCATACTTGGAACCCAAATTACGGAAGGAGTGAACAGATTCCCACAAGTTGTCTCCTGATCTCCACATACGTATACAGAATCTATGGAGAACTTAAGGAAGTGTAAATACCCAAACCAAACCATCTAATGAAGAACTGGACAAGTAAACTGCAGTTTTCAAAAATCACCAATTCCTGACAAAGTATTGAACATCCTTAGCCAACAGAAATGCAAATTAAAAGTGATTTGAGAAAAAAAAAAGAGAAAAAAAATGATTTGAGGAGCCTGGGCAGTGGTGGTACACACCTTTCAAGGCTGGCCTGGTCTACATAGTGAGTTCCAGGACAGACAGAATTGCTAACACAGAGAAACCCTGTGTGAGAAAGACAGAGACAGACAGAAAGACAGACACACAGAAAAAGAGAGAGAGATAGAAAGGGGCTGATTTGAGGATCTAGGGCTAGGCTCTGGGAATAAAATGCTTAGCACAGCATGAGAACACGAGTTTGATCCCAGACTGACATAATGGCAAGCAGGGGAGTATGTTTGTAAGCTCAGTACTTCTGAGATTAGACATGGAGACACGTGATCCCCTGGAAGCTCATGGGCCAGCCAGCTTGTCACATTTAGAGGTGGACAACAATCTCTGAAACTAAGTGGAGGATGAGGACCTAGAACTTCCATGTGGAACACTCTCTCACACACGTCAATCTAAATTCCACCTCACCCCAATCAAACAACTACCATCAAAAAAGAAAAAAGTTACCAAATACCGGTGAAGGTGCTAGAGAGAGACTTGCCTCGTACGGCTGTGCTCAGGCTATAAACCTGGCTATATAGCCATCACTAAAGTCAGCATGGAGCTTTCTCAAAACAGTAAAGACAGAAACGTCATACGGCTCGGATTCAATATCGGAGACGGTGACACTTTTCACAAGTTTGCCTAAATGTCCCTTACCATGAATGAAGTAAGAGAGCATGGAATATACAGCAAATCCCATTCATCTGTAGAAATAAGAAAATCATCACCCTGACAAGGAAATAGATAAAATGGGCAATCGCTATACTAAGAGAAATCCAGTAGGCTCAGAAGACAAGTTCTATCGAGGAAACCTAAAGGGAGGTGGACCATTTAGGGGAAGGAAGGATCCAGACAGATGGGGATAGAAGACAGAAGAAAGGGAGGGACTAATCAGAATACAATGACGTATGGATGGAAATGCCACCATGAATGTTTTACTTTGAATGCTAACTTTAAAAAAAAGAGAAAGAAGAAAATCCTGAGGAAGGAAGGAGGTATTTAGTCACACAAAAACCCTGGCATGTAGCTCAGTTAGTAGAGTGCTGGCCCAACATTCGTGGGGACCTTAGTTTAATCCACGGCACTGCATACAACCAGAAATAGCCCATGCTGGCGATCCTAACACTTGGGAGGTAGAGACAAGAAATATGGTGTTCAAGGTAGGTACACTGACCTAAATATTGAATTTGAGTCCAGATTGAACTATATGAGACCCTGTTCCAAAACCAAAATAAAACAAACTAGGAGCCGGCCAGTCACACTGGTATATGGCTATAGTCCCAGCACTTGGCAGACTGAGGCAGGATCATGAACCTGAGGTCAGCCTGGATTACCCAGAAAGTCAGCACCTAAAAGAGAAAAAAATGTAAGAGCCAGTGGCTGGGTGGAAAATGGCTAAAAGAGCTACCCTCAACCATGAAGATCTTAAAGATCATAACTGGGTCCGCCCACCCACCAAAGGCACTAGTAGATAGTCTCAAGAGACAAATACACACAGACATGTGCACACATGAAAACTGAAAAAGAAAAGAGGCCAGCAAGATCGAAGATCGCTTCCTGGGCAAAGGCACTTGGATGTTAGCAACAACCTCAGCTAGACATCTGGATTCCATACCTCAAGGAAGAGAAATCTACTCATTAAAGTTGTCTTCTGACCTACACACATGGCCATGGCACTGGTATACATGCATATGTACATACGCAGACTAACAGACGCCAACACCACACACACACACACACACACAATTTAAGTCTGATTAGTGGTCTTCAATCCCTGAATCTCACATGAAGAACTGACTCTTAGCTGTCCTGACCCCAGTATTTCTGCTGTTAGGAGCATGTACATCCTCATTGAAAAAATCTTTAAAAAGACACTAGATACCAGTGGCTCCCACCTTTAATTACAGCACTTGGGAGGCAGGGGCAGGTGAATCTGTGAGTTCAAGGCCAGCCTGGTCTAGTGAGTTCTAGGATAGCCAGAACTATAATGGAAAACAAACCAACAAAACAAACCAACAATCTCTCCCCCTCCCTTCTAACTCAACAAAACAAAAACCCAGACAACAAACCCACAAAGAAACCAAGTTTTGTTTTGTTTTGTTTGGGGAGGGGGGCACATTTGTGTATGACTGACACAATATGTCTTCCTCACACACTCCGCCCTTACACCTTGGGGAAGTCTATCACTAACCCTCAGCTTGCAGACGCTGTTCCTCGGTTCCATTTCTATCACAGCCAGACCACAACAAAGCAGCCAACTTTCACTATGTTCTGGGTCCTAACTCCAGTCCTAAGCTTGAAAATGTCTACCCACTGAGACATTCTGCAGACCAAACAAGCAGCATCATCACTTGGGAAGGAACGGAAATCTTTAAAGGTAAGAACAGACAAGCCTTTTCAGTATGCTGTTATTTTACCCAACAACTAATGTACCAGGTGTTTGTGGTCTTTCCCAAACTACCAATTCCCAATAGTTTCCTAGTAATTTTTTAAACTTAAGTGTCCTTTAAAGGTGTCCTGCTCAAATACACCTCCTAGTCTGCTCCTGAGCCAGTCTTGTCGTCTCGCTTGGACGCAAGGCCTTCACACCATTCCCTCCCCTCTCCTGCTAGGACACAGGCACAGGACACCATGCTGTTTTCCACATTCAGATCTTAATGATAAAATTCTTGAAGTCTTCAGTGACTCAGAAATTGCTAAGCAAATGGAACCACAAGCATGTCTTCAACCTCCTGCACTTAGAAATGCTAGTGTTGTAGTACCCAGAAGTCAGCAGTGGGTTTCTGTTTCTGCAATGCGGGGGATCACACCAGGGCCTCGTGTGTGACAGACAGCACTTAGTGCTGAATTACACTCCCTGCCCCAAGCACTTAGAACTGATTGAGTACATCTTTGGTAAAAAACAAAACTCGTCTATCTTTAATACCCCAGCCCCTTTACTTAACCGTATCAGCTTACCTACGCAGGCAGAATTCTTACTCTTTGCCTCAAGAATATGCAGATCCATGCTGAGAAAAGCAAATGTCAAGGGGGACTGGAAACCCTCAGAAACCTTAAAATACCAACACTAGGTAAAAGCGTTTTGCCACCAGAATCAAACAATGTAAAATTGTAACAAAAACAAGCTCACATTTATTTTTACCCCAATGAGAATGTACAAGTGAAACAGGATGAGTAAATGTAGTCACCAGCAGGCCCCTGAACCCCTTCTCAACCTCTCCCCTGCTTGACCACTGCTAGTTGGAAACACTTTGGAGCAGAGTAATATTATCTCCTTTTAGCATGATCCGACCTGTAACAACAGAAAAGTGTTACAAAAGCTGTTAATAATCACAGAGAGACATATACTTATCTTTTAGCCTCAGAATTTGGTTTTGAATAATATTTTGAAACACTTCTCTTATAAAGACATGTGAACATTTTCAAATGTCCATATTTTGAAGGTTTCCACCAGGTCTACTGGGCTTTCAGTGACAACAGAACAAAAAGCACTGTTTTAGTGAAAAGGATCTCCTGACAATAAGTTTATATGAAGGTTTAGAAATGAATGTCTGTCAGTGTACATCTCAGTTCCATCTGCAGACTTTGAGTTCTCGCTGGGTAGGATAGTGGGCACCTGCAATCCCAGTACTGGAAGGCTAAGGTAAGACTGGACAGCCTGGGCTAGAGTTAGAGCACCTCAGAAGCAAATAAACACAGTGTCATTTCTTAGAAGCTACTTTCAGCTATCCAACTTTGGTCATTAGGGTTTGGGAAAGCGATACCTGCACTCCATCATTAATAAATGTGTCAGTGAGCATTGACTATTCTAACAAAAGATAAAATGACCTCAGTAAAATATCTCTTAATGAGACCATGGGTTTTCTTGTTACCTGGGCTTTTCTGAGTTTATGTGTCAAGCACTAATAAGTTACTGCACTTACAGGAACCAGAGAGGACATGACTCATACACTTATGGAGCATGCAGTCTAACAAAGAGACAACGATAAAATAAATATTCACTACAAACTCGACATAGCACATCGTGTGCTCTCCCATCCCAAGTGAAAACAAATTAAATTTGGGTTTCTTAGAGAAAGCTGCCTGATCAGTGAACAACATAAACAGAAGTATTTGGTGGAATCAAGTGCGACGTCGGTGTGGTAGCCCTGTAACACTGTCATTCAGAAAATGAAGCAAGGACCTCAGCATTAAGACCAGCCAGGGCTGAACAGGGAGATCCTACCTCAAACAGGAAGTGGGCCAACGTGCAGGTTTAAGGAACTAGAAGAAGAGCTGGGCAATGGTGGCACACACCTTTAATCCCAGCACCCTGGGGAGGCAGGGATCTGTGAGTTCGAGGCCAGACTGGTCTACAGAGAGTTCCAGAACAGCCAAGACTATTACAGGGAAACCCTGTCTTGAAAAACTAAAAAACAACCAGAAAGGAAAAAACAAAAAACAAACTGAAAGACAAGCATGGTATCTGCTCAGAAAGTGGGACAGTGCGACCCAAGATGAGCGGAGATAAGGCCAGATGCAACAATGTCAGACTCATAGGAAAAACAGACAATGGAAAATTTCAAACATTTCAAAAGGATGGCTACGTCTGGAGAGCAACTTAAAACGGATAAGGGAGCTACATAATTTAGCAAACGTAGTGGAAACTGCTGTTCAGTTAGGACGTGAACACCAAACCCACTCTAACCAGTATGTAAGCAGGAAATGACACTGGCTTCTGACAAGCTGCCTTGGAAACATTTCACATGGAACCTTAAACAGGTTCAGAGAGGAGGTCTGGGCTACACATAAAGAAAGAAGTCAATGTGCAGATCGATTGTAGTAAGCGGCTAGAACAGTGGTTCTCAACCTTCCTATTGCTGCAACTCCTTAATAATAGCTCCTCATGTTGTGGTGACCCCCAACAATAAATTATTCTTATTGCTACTTTGTAACTATAATTTTGCTGCTGCTATGAATCGTAAAGTAAATATCTGAGTTTTCTGATGTTCTTGGGAAACTCCTGTGAAACAACTGTTCAACCCTCAAAGGTGGAGAACTGCTGGCCTAGGGGGAAGACTGTCAAAGGTGAGCTGGAACCCAGACCCAAATATTTAATGGCTGGGTAAAAAAGATGAATATAAAGAAACCTGAAAAGAAAAAACCAAAGATGAGTAATAATAACTCATGTACCATGTCACAGACCCAGGAGATCAAAGTATTGTAAGGAAGTATTCAACTGTGTCAAGTTCTATTTAATGTTAAATATAAGTAAACATGAGTAACAACCATTAAATTTAACATTCTTGGCCAGGCATGGTTGCAATGCCTATGATCCTAGAATTTGGAAGGGGGAGGCAGGAAGACCAGGGGTTCAATTTGTTATCCTTAGCAAGACTGAGACTAGCCTGGGCTACATGAGACCCTATCAATCAACAAAACAAAACAAAACAAAACAAAACAAAACAAAACAAAAAAAGGAGTGGGTTACAGAATAAGTGGCAGGAAGATGGATTAGGAAGTGTGCTTTTCCCTTCAAACACAACTTTATAAATTTAAATATGAATTCAGCTACAGGCCTTTCAAGTCTGCCAGTGAAATAAGCAGAAATCTGTAAAGCCAACTATATCCTTACCCAGTTGTTTTCTTGACTTTGTTTTAGAATGAATTTCTTCTGCATCATCTAATACGAGGTTCATGTACTCATCAAAGCCCTGGAAAGTCAATTGACAATCATTTTCAAATAAATCGCATCAGACATTCTAAAAGAATAATTAGATTCAGAAATACCAATTAATTTTAGAATTTTATGCTATCACTGATTTGTCAACCCAAACACCTAAAGCATCTTCTTATTAACTTATTTGTATTTCTAAAGTTTTTCATTTTGTTTCTGTTACATGTGTGTTTATTTCTGGATGCATCTGTGCACCTTAGTATAGGTGCTTAAGGAGGGCAGAGGCACTAATCCACCTGCCAGAAGTACAGGCAGTTGTGACCATCGAAGGTGTACACTGGGAACTGAACTTGGTCCTCTGCGAGAATAGTAAATGCTTTTATCTGCTGAGCCCCTTATTTCCGAGACAGCGTCTTATGTGGCCTAAGTTGGCCCCAAACTTCCCATACAGTCAAGGAAAGCCTCAAACTCCTAATCCTCCTATCCCTCTCTATTCCAAGTGTTGAGACTACAGGTGTGTGCCACCATGCCTGGTCAAATGTGACATGCCCAATTCTTGGGGCATTTTCAATCTTTTTTTGGGCAGAGATGGTGTTGAGGATTAACCCAGGGTCTTCTAAACATTAGGCAAGTGGCTTACTACTAAGCTGCATCCCCAGTCTACCTCTTTTTAAATAACAAAGAAAGCTAGAATGAGATCCAAAGTACTTCAACCTCTTAGAGGAAAACATTCGCCAGGTAAGCCTGCTGGACACTACCCAATCCAGTATGTGCACACAGATTACTTTCTGCCACTGCTCTCCCATGTTCCTCACAAACACGATTCCCACTAACTACTGTGCTTGCTCACCAACTGCTAGGAGATTATTGATAGATAGACACTCTTGGTATCTACAAGATATCAAGTACTTGTACTTGAGAGACACTTCAATTGTACATGCAATCATGAGTTTGAATCTCTACCACTCAAACAAAGCAGGGCACAGTGGTATACAGCTGCAACTAGTGCTGGCCAACTAGTCTTCTCAAGTCCATGAGTTCTAGGCTCCATGAGATCATGTCTCAAAAAAGCAGAGAGCAATAAAAGATACCGCTTGCATATATACCCACACATGAATATGTATAAAACTCCCCTACCATCACTGTCAAAAAAAAAAAAAAAAAGTGAGGCTGAACATGGGTAACAAATGTCTATAAACCTCAGGAGGCTGAGGTAGGATCAAAAGTTCAAGGCCTTACTGGGCTACACAGCAATCTCTTGCCTCCAAATTAACAATGGATAGTTCAGTGGTTAAGAACATTGGCTGCTCTTCCAGAGGACCCAGATTCAATTCCTGGCATCCACATGGCGGCTCACAATCTGTTGATAACGCCAGTTCCAGGGGATCTGGCACCCTCACACAAATAATGGCAGGCAGAACACCAACACACATACAAATAAATAAATCTTTAAAAAAAATCTGTTTTAAAGTTTCCACAATCTTAACATTGTAGAGGCTCAGACAAGAGGATTTGCACGTGTTAAGTCTCTCTTATAAGACTGCCTCACACAAAGAAACAACAGAGATTGGAGAGATGGTGCGGTGGTTAAGAGTCCTTGCTGCTCTTGCAAACGACTGAGGTTTGGTTCCCAGCACCCACATGGAGGCTCAGAACCACCCATCTTCAGGTGAGCCGACAACTTCTGACTTGTTTGGGCACTAAACACACACAGGCAAAACACTCAGACAAATAAATCTAAAATAACAAAAACCTATTGAGACTGTAGCTGTGTGGTAGAGCAGGTGCTTGGTATCCACAAAACCCGGGTTTGATCCCTAGCACCAAACAAAAAGCTGAAGTCTCATCTAACCCTACCGGTTCTCTTCAGGGATTATCTAATCCAGAATCACAGTCCTCTAGCACTCCCCATCCCCCTCTCATTTTGATTTTTTTTTTGTTCCTTCTCCTCACAAACTAAGCTCTTCTTAAAAGTTTAATTCTTTCTTCCCTTTAAGAAAAGTACTATCTACCCCTATCAACCGAAGCAAGGAGAGGAGGCTAAATAAACAAATAAAACTCAAGCTCTGAAGAGCTTTCTTGGGTTGGGTCCTTGACTCCTTGTATATATTGCTCTTTCTGGCCATCTTCTGAGATGTCTTTTTCTGATAACAACCTGAGGAAAAATAGTCTGGATACTCACAATAATACAACCCTCTATCCGCATATTCACTTGTTCATACAGCCACACCTGAATTCGAGATCTCTGGAATAAAAATATTGATTTTAGAAACAGTAAACATATCCCACCCCATTACTTTGACTCCACAATAAATGACTTACCTTAAAAATGCCAATAAATATAAGCCAAAAATTAGAATAGTTAGTCTACATCTAAGAGCTAGCAACTCTGGTGAATCTGCTGAGAAACATTTAACAAATGCTCCAACAGGGCTGTTCAAACAAATTTTCCTACTCTGAAAATTTATTTTTGCTTCTGGCATGAATACACTTACAGTTTAAACTGGTCACAGGACAGCACAAAGCAAATCTGACGATTAAAAATTACAATCGCTTAAAACTGTTTTTCATTTGTGCTGTAACACTCTAAAAATACCGTGAAAATCTCCCCAAAGACCATTTGCCACTAGTTTCTCTGTATCTAACTCCCCCCCACGCCACACCCCCCACCTGTTTTGTGTCTTCTCTCCATTTTAAGTGCTACTAAGGAAAAAGCAATATACACCTGTCACTGCTAACTCCAATGACAAATTCTATGAAATCAATGATTTTGTTCTTGGAGAATAATGGTAACTGTGTGCATGCTTAAATTAGGCATGGACATACACCATTTTATTAATTAGCGCTTCCCCTGGGACCTTATCCTCAACTGTGGTGCCCCCAACCCTCAATTTTTAAGTCTAAGCACTAGGATCAGAGAAGTTGATACAAATAATCAAATAGGCCCAACTTTCATTTCAATAATAATAAGGAAACAAGTAACTTACGTACATTTTGCAAGTATCTGAAGATAAGGTTCTGTACCACAGCGATCAAGGAAAACATACAAACAGTAGTTACTCTGCTCCCAATCTTGTCTGACTCTCCAGCGCCCTAAGGCCAGGCCGGGCTACTCACGCAAGCACTAGTGTCCATCAGCAGCAAGCACTCGGGATGCACTAGAAACTCGAAAGGCACTCCCTCCCCACCGGCCTCGTTTCTCAAAACTTCCTGATGACCCACATCCTCCTCTCCTATTCTGTCGACCCCGCTTCCATTCCGTACCGCATGCCCGCCACAGTACACCCGAGCCCGCCTCCCGCGGCCCTTCAACTCCGCGCGCTTTCCGGCCTCCTCAGTCCGCCCCGGGGCCTCACGGGAAGCGGCCCGTACCAGGCTGCCCTGTTCCCGCCCACGCTCACAGCGCCTACGGACCCAAAGCCCAGAGTTCACGCCGCGGAGGATACGATGGGCTGCACCATCACCTTCTGCACCTTCTGGCCCTGGCCGCGGTACGCCATGGTGGAAGTCACAAAGACCACACGAATAGGAAGACCGCCTCAGCAAGCGACTTCCGGAAGCAAGACCTGGAAACGGAAGTGCCTGTGGTCGTCGGCGGGCCAGTGGCTAGGAAACGCCTCTCTAGCCACGGAGCCTCTTTTTCTCTATGCTTATAGCCTCCGCCGGCCGCCTTCCGAGTCCACCGCTCTTTGAAACCGAGGTCTGTCCTACAGCGCCACCTGGAGGTAGGCTGAAGGCGCTCAGGGCTTTGGCCAGGCGCCTGCACTGAGAGGTTTACCTCTGCTTAGGTGCTATTCTGAGAATTGCTCTGGATTTTAGGTCTGGTGGCCTCCAGGCAGGCGGCATATTGTCCAAAACCATCTGCAGACTTCCCTTATTCGTTTTGGGCCCCAGAGCGTCTGGATTGTCATGCCCGAAGCAGTGATGTAGCTGTGGTTTGCTCAATAACAGATTCAACCCTCATCACCTTTATGGAGAGTTACTGTTGAGGTGGTAACCGAAGATGGCAATCCAACTGATCGGCTTGTTGGGCTCAAAATCCCTCTTAGTTGTGTGACCAATGATAATAAGTGATTAGGCCTCACCATCTCAGTCCGGCAAGGGGTGTGTGTGTGAAGATTCAAGGAGGCAGTAGTGCACAAATATTCCTTAAACTGTACAGGATTTGCACTCTCTGTAATCTCAGCTTGTGGAAGGCTCAAGCAAGAGTATTAGCTTAAGGTCGTCCGCTAAATAATGCATTCCAGATCTGTCCAAGCTACATGAGGCCTTGTTTCAAAAGTTGGAAATGTAAGTCAATAAATAAATAAATAAATAAATAAATAAATAAATAAATAAATGCATTTAATACAGATACCTACGATCCAGGGGAGATGATTCAGTAGGTGGGACGTGAGGTCAGTCACCAGCACCTACACAAAATGATGTGCCTATAATTCCGGCACTGGGATTGCAGAGACAGGAGGACACCTGAGAGTGATGGCCAACTCCTCTAGCTTCAAGTCCTAGGTTCAATGAGAGACCCTGACTCAAAGGATATAATGAGGAGTGGCTCGGAAGGACACTTGATGACATCCTTCGGACTCCACATGCAGATGTGCATATACACAGACATGCACACATAAAATGGTGGAAAATGTCTATGCCTAGCCTACTCGACACCAACACCACAAATCAGCCTTTCTCGAAGCTGCAGCTGCCCCCACCTCACCAGAAAGTATCTGGAGCAGCTTACCAGGGAAAGGATCAAAATTTGAAATGCAAAGTCTTGAGTTTTATGGAATTCATATTGCTTTCGCACCATCTTTAGGATGAAGAATTGTAAGTCAGGATCCATCTGGATGTGCGTGTGTGTTAAAGCCTGGTCTCAGTTAGAGACCCCCATCCCATAACACAACTAGCAAGAAAAGGGGCTGATTAAACGTCCCTACATTAGTAGGCAAGCCTACTCAGTTTTCTGTTATGACAGGGCTTCTGACCTGGTTCAAATTTTATCTAATACTTTAGAATGTTTGATATTTAGCATTTATTTAAATATTCTCTTTCTAATAAGGAAGCTCAGACTTGAAAGGCTTTTGGATGGTATGTAAGGGGGCTGGCACTTTAAGAGATAACACTTAAGTCAAAAAACAGAACCTAAGGGTCTTCTTCAGATGAGAATAACAGGAACTCCAATCTTAGAAAAGTATTATGATGAAAGCTTTCATTTTTTTTTTTTTTTTTTTCGGAGCTGGGGACCGAACCCAGGGCCTTGCGCTTCCTAGGCAAGCGCTCTACCACTGAGCTAAATCCCCAACCCCATTTTTTTATTTTTTAAAGACAGGGTCTCATTTTGTAGCCATGGCTGTCCTGGAACTTGCTGCAGCGTAGACCAGGCTGGCCTGAACTCACAAAGATCCACCTTCCTCTCCCGCCAGAGTGCTGAGTCAAAAGGCATGTGCCACCACACCTGGATGAAAGCTATTTTTAAGCTACAAAAAGAAACTTAATTGACCCGTCCAGCGGGTCCAGTTATTCAGGGTTCCGAAGGGGCACTACCCTTGGGCCAATGGGGGGCGAGAGAAGAAGGAGACCAAGCAAGATTCTATTGTCAAGGTCTCGTTTATTGGGATGAACGTTACAGCTTTTAAGGCTTTCAGGTAGGGGGAGTGACCTTTGTGAAACACAAAGGAGGGGGAGATGAGGGTATAGGCAGTGATAGCAGGAGGCAAAGAGGTCAGGCGGTAGACGATGAGATCAGGCAGTGGAGACACCGGGTGTTGACTCAGGAGATATTTGCTTGGGCTGAAGCATCCCATGAATATTATCTTCCTGTGCCGTAAATTCATGGGAGAGGCTTTTGTCCCACAATCTCGAGGTTTTATGGCAGTCATCTTAGAGGAGTATGTGTGGCCATGCAGCCAAGAGTCACGTAGCCACTTTGAGCTATACAGTCACAAAACGGCCAGGCCCAAATCCAATACGGCTCCCTACACTTAATTTTTTTTTACATGGGGGAATTGAAATTATGTCTTTAAAAAGAACATATCACACTCCAAACATAAGCAATCTACTGCCCTCAGAGGCATCGTGGAAAGAGCCCACACAGACCCACGCCATCTCAAATGCAAAGACCCCTAACTACTTCAGTACTTATGCATTTTCTGAATTTTAAACTTTGGTGAGTTGAATCCTATAAACGATTCATGTAAGCGGTTCTACAACTCGTCAGAAATGTCGTATATGATTTCTTTTTTTTTCTTAAGATTTATTTATTTATTTTACGTATATGAGTACACTGTCTCTGTCTTCAGACACACCGGAAGAGGGCATCAGATCCCATCATGGATGGTTGTGAGCCACCATGTGGTTGCTGGGAATTGAACTCAGGACCTCTGGAAGAGCAGTCGGTGCTCTTAACCACTGAGCCATCTCTCCAGCCCTGATTTCTTTTTCCTTAAAACAAAATGATTTTGCAGGGCCAGCAAGATGGCTTAGCAGGAAAAGGCATGAGCTATGAAACCTGGTGTCGGGAATTCAGTCCCTGGATTCTACATAAAGGTGGAAGGAAAGAACCAACTCCTGAAAGCCGTCCTCTGACCTCCACACATGCGTCAGACATTAAAAGCCTTATACTTGTCAGGCATGGTAGCACATCTTTGATCCCAGTACTTGAGAGACAGAGACAGGCGAATCTCTGAGTCTGAGGCCACCCTGGTCTACAAAGCAGGTTTCAGGACAGCTGCAGATACACAAAAGCTAAAAAAAACAAAAAACAAAAACAAAACTTATCCGTACATGCATGGGAACACACACTGTAATACAAATGGGGTGTTTTAGCCTGGGTAGAGGACAGTTGACAACGTTTGGGGCTGGTCAATTTTGTATGGTTTGTATTTGTCCAGTCATTTCATGTTTACTTATGACCTAGTGTCACTACAGTGTCACTACTGTATGTATCCCAGCTTTGTATTTTATTTGGTGGGAAGTAAGTAGATTTTCCTTTTTTAAATATCAACTTTAGAATCAGATTATCAGATTTTAAAACATTACTGGTTTTCATTCTTGATTGTTTGGTTTTGTTCTTTAGCAGGGTTTCTCTGTGTAGCCATGGCTATTCTGGACTCTGTAGACAGACCAGGCTGACCTCAGACTCAGAGATCCGCCTGCCTTTGCCTCCCAAGCTGGGATTAAAGGTGTACCCCACAATCGATTGGCAAAACATTATTGTTTGCATTTTATGTGTAGGGGTATTTTTGCATGTAGGTGTGTGTACTGCATGTGTGCCTAGTGCCTGTTGAAGCCAGAAAAGGGCACTGGATTTCCTAGAACTGAAGCTACAGATGATTGTGAACCACTATTTAAATGCCTGGAATCAAAGCCAGGTCCTCTGGAAAAGGAGTCAGTGTTCTTGATTTTTCGTTTAAGATTTATCTAGTTATTATATATAGATACACTGTAGCTGTCTTCAGACACACCAGAAGAGGGCACCAGATCTCATTACAGAGGGTTGTGAGTCACTGTGTGGTTGCTGGGAATTGAACTCAGGACCTCTGAAAGAGCAGTCAGTGCTCTTAACCACTGAGCCATCTCTCCAGCCAGTGCTCTTGACTTCTGAGCCATCTCTCTAGCACCTAGGTTATTGATTTGTTTTTTAAATCACATTTGGAATTTGTGTTAATATAAACTCTAGTAATTTAAATTTTAAATTCCAGTACATCCTATTTATTTATTTATTTCTTCGGAGGTTTCTTTGTTCGACTTTTAAGCCTGGGTTTAGCTCTCTGGTAATGTTTGACTAACAATCCTATATGTGGCCTTGGCTTTGATCTCATCTCTTCTCCCCAGCCTCAAATAAACTTAAGCCCGCTATAATATGATTATTGAACCATCATTGGAAATATAGACAGGAAATCAATCTGTCAGTCTATAAGGAATAAATTATTCCACAGATTGTAATACAGTGCATCTGTAATCAAGGTTGAAGGATGTCGACCCTCTTGGGTCCCCTGCACTGTTTGACCTCTGCTGAGCCCTGCTGATGCATGTAGAAACCTTTTGTTCCTAACAAAGGGACGCCCTGGCCCGGTAGCCACACACCTGGGCATATACCTGGGCAATGGTCCATTCATTCCTTTCTTTTGTTCTCAGTCTTTGTTCCTGGGACTTAAACTGGTCCTTCTGGATTTCTCACCAGTAAATTTGGGGCATGTGTTTGGTCTTTTGTTCCTGAAGCCTTAAGCCGGGTTTTCCCACTGTGCTTCCTGGAATTTTCCACCCGGTGAACTTGGGGTATATATTCGGTGAATAAAGCTACAGATTTGGCATTCTCTCTTAACACGAATGACCCGCATATGTGTGGTTTTTAATCCCGCAGACTTAGACCCGGTTCTTGGTGCTGTGTCAGTGCTGGCATCGACAAATGGAGGTCCCACTGAGACCGGGAAAGAGAAGGTTTTCTGACAGGTCGTCCCGGGAAGCTGGCCAGCGAAGGAGGAGGGACGTATTGGGGTAAGATGGACTAGAAAAGGCCTCGGTGATTTGGGCTAGCATGAGTAAAACTTGTTAAAAAAAAAAAAAAAAGGTGGGGGGGAGGGACAAGGTAATGGTAAAGTATTTTTGCGTATGTGTTCTTTTAGAGTTATATTTTAGTCTTTGGACCTTGACTAGAGATAGTTTACACCCTAGACATGAAAGAGAATGGGTTTGAGAAAAACAGTTTTCCCAGACTCTCCACAGATACTTTGGAGAAAGAGAAGGAAAATGAGCTTAAACTTTTTCAGAGCTCTCCTAGGGACAGAAGGAAGGCAGGAGACGTCCTGCCTCTTTGCTGGCTCCTATTGGAGAAATGCTTATTTCTGGTTCTGGGTTCCATAGGTAGGATATCTGGGTCCCTTAGGTGGGACCCCATCTAGTTCTTTCCCTCTATGTCTATTGTCTGTCCTTGGTGCACCAAGTTATCCATGTTTGTCAGTTTATGTCTGTGGTTTTTGTTTATGGTTGCTTAAATGTTTTATGTTTCATGTTCAAAATAAAAAATGGTAAAAACTTTATCTGCTGGTCAATCACGACTTGATTTGGTTTTAACTCATTTCAAAAAAGGAACAAATAAATAAAAAAAAACCATTTCAATCGGCGTTCGGAGCCCTGCACCTGTAGCTAGGAGTCTAGGTCAGCTGGAGAAGCTCCCAGGGGCTGAGCGTCTGCACGAGCTGATCTTAAAGGCGCCAGCAGCTTCTCAGTTTCTATGGTAAGGGAGCTGATGGCTGTTTCTCTTAGAAAAATCCCTGACTTATTACTGGACTTAGCAGGTGACAAGATGCTTCTCTTAAAATTACAGCTAGAAAAAGTAAAAATGGTGTTTGGTCTAAATATTAAAGATATGTGTAGCCACTTCATTTTTGTTCCTGATTGGTTTTAAATGTATAAATGTGCTCTATATGCCCTGGTTATAGACTATTGGCTTTTAAGTTATTGGGTATGTTTAAAAAAAATTGTAACATTGGTAACAGAAAGTTGACTTAAAACTGGTAATTTGGATGGAGTCATTCTAGACAACGTGTGGCATGAGCCAACCCAGGGAAATAGGTCTAAATTAGGATAATATTTTTATGGAATTTTATCCTAGAAACCAGGCAATGTCTCTTTGTTGAGGTATTGAAGACCACACCATCATGCATTTATATGCAGGAATTGGCAGTCAAACTTCACAACATGAGGGAAAGACTTGGTGTTTTGAAGAAACTGGATTTTGGAGACTAGATTGTTTGGAGGTTGAGTTTTGCTTTCCAAAGTTGTGGTTGTGCTCTAGTGTTGCAAGGAGAACTTATAGATTGTGGTTAAAGATTGCCAGTGTTACATTGGGTAACTCACACAAATTTGTAATTAAGAAAAAAGTCAAACAGATAGAGATTTTTATGGAACTTGTGAGAGCATTACAGCCTGTTTGCTTACTCCAACTGCCATTTCAAGATAGATTTAGAGGATTGTTTTTATGCCATTCTTTACATCCTGGCGATTGTGAAAGGCTTTCATTTAGTGAGCTTGCTTATAATTTTAGAGAGGTCATGAAATGTTATCATTAAAAGGTTTTACAAAAGAATGGCTAATAGCCCTATATTATGTAATTTTGTCACTGCTTCAATGTTAGAAGTTAGGACTTTGAATCTTTCAGTGTATATGGACATTTTTACTATAAACCTTTACTCTCACAGTGAGCTTTAATATTTGGGGAGTAGCTGTTGCTCCAGAAAAGATTCAGTATTCCTTTTCAATATTTGGAATTATTTTTAAAGCTTCTAAAGATATATTAATTGGCTAAGCCTCACCTTAAGCTTACCATGGAGGACTTAAGACTTTGATATCCTCAAGGCAGATGCAAATCCTAATTCCTCTAGACAATTAACTGATGAGGGAAGAATAGCTTTGCAGAAAACAGAGAAAGCTATGTGTCAACAACAGATACATTAATTATATAGACTCTGATCAATTGTTGGTTGTTTGTACCTACAGTAGTCCATGGCAAAAGGGACCATTAATGTGGACTCACTTTTCTTCTTCAAGTAAAAGTTTTAATGCCCTATTATGAAGCTGTTGTTGTGTTAATATAGAATTGTAGGATAGAGTCATGGAAGTATTTTAAAAAGGAACCTAGTGAAACATACCTTATTCCAAACAGCAATTAAATTGGTTATTACAAAATACTGATATTTGACCTATTACATATACAATTTTTTCAGGCAAAATTGATAATTTTACTCTATGCATGCTTTTGTATTTCCTGTAAATTTGTGCATGCAACCCATAGAAAATACACTTACTGTATTTATAGATGGTTCATCTAATGAGAAGGCAACATATATAATTGGATTACATGTTTATTCTCTTGAGTTTCCCCCTGCTTCAGCACAGATTATTGAATTACATGCTGTAGCTGCTGTTTTTTAAATGTTGAAAAATCAAGCTTTCAATTCTTATGCTGATAGCCAATGTGTGACTTATGGTTTGCATTATTTTTTCCCTTTTTAGATATTGCTAGCCCTCAAATTTTTACAGTTATTTATGCTATACAACTGATTGGAGGCAAGTTTTCTGCATGAAATCAGTGAGTGATGATTTCAGTGTAAATGTCTGACCACTCCCTGTCCTTTTAGAGCTCTGGCTCAGGAAACTGATTAAACAAAACCATATACTCATACCTAACTCTTTGGAAATGGTAATGGAGTTGATAGAACACCTTCATGAAAAGAGGAAGACTCCATTTGCTCACTCTCAACTCCGGCCTCGCCCTGCCAGCTCAGGTATTTCTAAGTAAGGCTGAACCTAGACAATATTTACAGGGCTTGGCATTTCTAATTAATGTTTAATGTTTAGGTAAATAAAGCTTGTATAGGATTGTAGATATGGTTCAGAGGTTAAGAGAACTAATCACTCTTCCAGAGAATGTACTGTTCCTTTATAGGCCATTTAAGAACTCAGACTAGATTGCCTAGACCCCTTAGTGAGGGAAGGCAATGTTACCAGGCAGATTATAGGCCTTACATAGGAACAATTAGTCAAACAATCTCATTCTTTATATCACCAGAACAATAATGCTGGAGACAATAATTTGGTATGGAAGTCAAATTATAAATACAAGTCCTCAGTGTCCTCAGTTTCTTCCTGTATCACATAATAGTGTTAATCTTCGAGGATTTATAAACAATATCTTAATAAATAAAAAAGGGGAGTTATACCCCTGTATGCCATACAATTATTTAAATAATGCTTTTTATTTTAAATTTTAAAATTTAGATGCCAAGGAACTCTCTGAGTGTTTATGGCACCCTATAAGTAGACATGCTTATGCCTAGGTGACATGGAAGGATCCACCTATTGGCACATGGCATGATCCAGTTCAGGTATTTTATATGGGGGAGAGGGCATGTTTGTGTTTTTTCTACAGGTTGCTGAGGAGTGTGCCAGCTGCCAGAGCGGCTGGTAAGACATGCTGATGCTGGAAACATGAAGATTCAGCTCTTGTGGTTCGGGCCCCTGGAGTCATTCCTGTGCCCTTGGAGAAAGACGGAGGAGTCCCCCTCATTTTGTGTTGTCACAGAAATTTTGGCATTGCTGCAGTCATTGTTTACTGCCACTGCATGTCCCGTCCCACCATGGCCTGCACTCCCACCCTCTATGCACCGCTGCATGCTTGTGGAGAAGACCGGACTCCAGACATTACCCCTGCCCCTCCTCAGTCCACCGGCGGCTGTTGCTGCCGTGACTGGTGTTGTCATTTCACAGTCTGTGGCTTTGCAGGACTGCCATCTGCGTGAAGCTGCTGGAGACTGGGGAACTCTGCTCTGGTTGTGCAGATCTTAGGCATGGTTCCATTGCCTGCGGGTTGTTCCAGAGAAGGATGGCCAATCCTGAACTGTCATGGGAAAGACTTTGGCATCTTCGCTGCTATTGTAGCAGCCATTGCTGCTGCAGTCACTATGTCTGCAGTGTCTGGGATTGCCCTCCCCCAATCTGATGTTAAGGCAAGCACAGTGGATAAACTTTCTGGAGTAGTTGCTGACAATTGGGAATTCTAAATTTAAATCAACAGGAACAGCTTGACAATGGCCCTCCGTGTCTTGGCCCTAGGGCACCGAAGTAGTCTGCTTTGTGCTTCTCTTCACATGTGCAAACAGCACTCCCAGTCCTGGGCATCAACTAAGCAGGTGTTGCTCTCCTTGGTAGGAGGCAAACCCTCTGCCCAAATCCGGCTCAGCCTTTACGAGAAGCAGTTAACCAAAGATGGTCAACTCTTTGGGACCAAGTCTCACCTAAGACAGGAAATTCTGAGACTGGCAGAGTTTTTCCAGAGACGGGAAAGAGGTTGCCACCCCAAAATGTCCTAAGACAGGCGCTGCTTAATAAAATATACAAAAGGGGGATTTGTCGGACGCTCCTGGGTCCCCTGCAGTGTTTGACCTCTGCTGAGCCCTGCTGATGCATGTCCTTTTGTTCCTAACAAAAGAACGCCCTGGGGGTTGGGGATTTAGCTCAGTGGTAGAGCCCTTCCCTAGGAAGCCCAAGGCCCTGGGTTCGGGCCCCAACCCCGAAAAAAAAAACCAAAAAAAAAAAAAAAAAAAAAAAAAGAAAAGAAAAGAATGCCCTGGCCCGGTAGCCACACGCCTGGGCATACCTGGGCGATGGTCCATTCATCCTGTCTTTTGTTCTCAGTCTTTGTTCCTGGGACTCAGGCTGGTCTTCCTGGATCTCTCCCAGTAAATTTGAGGCATGTGTTTGGTCTTTTGTTCCTGAAGCCTTAAGCCGGGTTTTCCCACTGTGCTTCCTGGAATTTTCCACCTGGTGAACTTGGGGTATATATTCGGTGAATAAAGCTACAGATTTGGAATTCTCTCTTAACACGAATGACCCGCATATGTGTGGGTTTTTTTTTTTTTTAATCCCGCAGGTTTACGCCCAGTTCTCGGTGCCATGTCGGTGCCGGCATCGACAGAAGCTCTTTTTTTATATCTTGTGACCTGACAGGATTGGTAGCCAATGACATACTAATGGAAAAAAGCAAGCACTGGTCTGCTTGACTTGAGATTTACTTCAATCTCAACCTAGGCTGTAGTAGAATTTACACGTATAACTACAACCCTAAGAAGTGTTTCCTTCAGTTGTGCCCAGCTACCTGTTTATCTTCCCCTGGTCCCAACCATGAGAGACCATATAGGGGACAATGGTGTGGGAAGAGAGCAACAAGATTAGCTGAGGGGCTGGAAAGACAGTTGAGCCTTTGAGAACCCTCACCACTCTTGCAGAGGACCTAACTTAGGTTCCCTGGACTCACATGATGGCTCGCAACAGTGACTCCAGTTCTATTAACAGGGTACTGTTGCCACCAAGGACACATGTATTACATATACATACATGACGGCAAACACTCATACATATAAAATAAATGAATATGAAACAGATTGGCTATGAATCTGTAATTGTTAAAGCCAGGTAACTTCCTGGATTTTATTTTAAAACTTTGTTGTTTTGTTTCCAATTTCTCAAATAGCTGGGCGTGGTGTTGCACGATGTTAATCCCAGCTCTCAGAAGGCAGAAGCAGGTAGATCTTTGAGTTTCAGGACAGCCTGGTCTACAGAGTTCTAAAGCAACCAGGGATATACAGAGAAACCCATCTCAAAAAAGCAAAAGAAAATATGAAAAAAAAAAACTTTTAAAAGTACAGAATGGCATTGTAAAAAGATTTATATGTGTATGAATGTTTTGCTTGCATGTATGTCTGTGTACTTTGTGCAAGAGAGATACCCACAGAAGTCAGAAAAGGATATTGGCTCCCTAGGAACTGGAATTATAATTGTGAGCAGACATGTGGGTGCCAAGAATTGAACCTGGGTCTTCTGCAAGAAATGCTTTTAACCACTGACCCATCTCTCCAGCCTCTAGAATGTCATTTTATATATACTGTATTTACTGATATGAATATTTCACAATTCAATGAATATAATAAATAACAGAAACCTGGATGAAACCTTTTTTTTTTTTTAGCTTATAACTAATCATAATAGTCTTGTAACTCTTGCAATTTTCATGACATACCTAGTGTCTGTAAAGTATGCTGGAGAGAGACTGTGATTTAATTTTATTGACCTGGTATCTCATGTAGCTTTCATACTCCAGATTGACTCAAATTACTCTGTAGCCAAGGCTAGCACTGATCCTCCTGCCTCGACCTAATTGCTAGGATTATTGGCATACATTGTGAAGTCCAAATTGAACCTCTTCCAGGACCTCTAGAATGAGACTCATGGAAGTGGTGATCGATGCAAAAGCATGAGGAGTTTAATCATTCTGACATGTCATGGTCATCCCACTTCAAGGGGAGACGACCCTGAGCAGACTCTAACAGAAAGTTATATACCTAGGGTACAATTGGGGCAGAATTCAAACAATTGGGGCAGAATTTGCACAATAGTAACTAGGCAGGATACTATGTGCATTTGGTGGAGCGTAACAATGTTCAGATAGGACTCAGTGTACCTTTTTCAGGACTTTCAGTTGGGAGTCAGTTAGCTTTGTGTGACAGTTTGGCTTAGTTCCAAGAACTAAGCCAGCTTTTTCCTTCCTGGAAGGGAGGGGTCCTTGTGCTTGGAGGTTTGTGGTGGGAATTTTCCCACTGGCCCCAACTCTGGCTCTTTCAACCTCACCATAACCAGCCACTTCCCAAAGACTTAAGATCTTTCTCCATTCAGATGAAGTTCCGTTTCATCCAGAATCTGTCATTGAAAGGATGGCCAGGACTACTGCAATCATGACAAAGACAGTAAGTGACAGGGCAGTCCAGCAGTGATCAGCAAGCCTTGAAATGAGCCAAGAATCCTTTATGGGATTCTTTCTGCTGTATTACACCTTCTATTGAAGCTCTAGCTACTAGTACTTCAGAATGGGGCCATATTTGTAGATAAAGCAGCCTCTGTTTTTAACGATTTCTTGAGATAGAGTTGTGGTTGAAGAGATAATTAAGGTTGTCGAGATCTGTGTGGGACCTAACTTCATATTTCTGGTGTCCTCAGAAGAGTAAGGGGAGCTGGAGATGTAGGTCAGGGTAAGGTACTTACTTGTCTCCCATACATGAGGTCTTGGGTTCCATGCCCAGTACCCAATGAAATAAACAAACAAACAACAACAACAAAAACTAAGAGACAGCACATAGGCCTCTATCTCTCCATGGGAACATAAGACAGGCCAAGCCATGTAAGAAGACTGTAGTAGCTATTCACAGTCAGAAGGAGCACTAGAAGTGCCATCTATCTGGCCAGGACTTCTATTCTCAAGGACTGATAAATATGTTGACCTATTTGGCATATGGCAGCCTGGGAGGACTAATGGCACAGACACTGTTAAAGACAAGCAAAAGATCTATCTTAAAAACTTCTCTCTCCCCCCACCACCCCACCCCTTGTGCTGGGGAGTCAATCCAAGGTCTTCTGCATAGTAGAAAAGCATTCTACCTCTGGTCTACACCCCTAGTACTTTCTGGTATGGGAATTACTGGTAAACAATTTCTTTTAGGGGTGGGCAGGGCATTGAGACAGGGTCTCTACACAGCCCTGACTGTCTTGCACCTACTATGTAGACCAGACTGGCCTTGAACTCACCTATCTCTGTCTCTTAGACTGCTGGGTGTGTACCACCATGCCAAGCTGGTAAATAACTTTAAAATACAGGGTAAATGAAGCATATGCCTGGTGGAGACCTTGTTTGAAGAGAAAGGAGAGTCTTTGGAAGAAGTCCAATGGTCACGCCTTTTTTCTTTTTTTAGGTGGGTAGCCACATAAAGAATGAAGGCAGGGACTGAAGACATAGATAGATAGCTCCCAGTTAAGAGGGATTCATTTTACTTGCCAAGGATCCAGGTTTGGTTCCCAGCACCTACGTGGCAGCTTATAACAATCTGTATTTCCAGTTTTGGGGCATCTAACACTCTCTTCTGGTGTTTACAGGCATCTGTTATACAAATGGTGCAGACATACATGCAAGCAAAAAAATTGACAAAAGGGGCTGAGCGTGGTAGGAATCCTACCTAGCATTGTGGCAGAAGCAGCACAAGTCTGAGTTTTAGGACAGTCTGGTCTACAGTGAATTCCAGGATAGGCGGGGCTTTGTAGAAACCCTGTGCCAACAAACAAACATAAATATTCAGAGGGCAAAAGACAGGATCATATGTTTGAGAGCTGAGGCATTAGCAAGTTTTAGATCATCACTTTGTGGCTTAGATCATCCGTTTAAGATGAGGTGTTGGAGAGTGTTTGCCGAACATGTACAAAGTCCTGGGTTTATTCTCTAATACTACTACATAAACCAGACATGGTAATGTATACCTGTAATCCCAGAATTTGGAAGTTACAGGCAAGAGGATTAAGAAGTATGAGGTCATATGAGCTCCCTTCTCAAAAAGTAAAGAAATAAATAAACAGAAAATAGCTACTAAAACTCCAGCTCATTGTCTACTTAAAATTTGTTAAACTGGGCATGGCGGCATACCTTTAATTCTAGGATTAAAGAGGCAAGCACATCTCTAAGAGGCCAGGCCAGTCTGATTTACACAGCAAATCTCAAGCTACCCAAGGCTATGTAGTGAAACCTTGTCTCAGAAAAGACCAAAAACAATGTACTACTCCACTCCTCGTTAGTCTTGTTTTTCTGAAATTCTCTTATATAGCACAGGCTGGCCTTGAACTATCCTCCTGCCTCCCTACTGTTGGACTTATAGGCGTGAGGGCAACTACTCTGGCTGATTCCTGTTTTACAGTATTTCCTAAGGCCACCTGCTCTTCCAGAGGATCTTGAGTTCAGTCCTTAGCAATTGGGCCAGGCAGCTCGCAGCTGCCTGTCACTCCAGCTCCAAGGGATCTTGTGACCTGATTCCTCTACAGGCATCCCCACACAAGTGGCATTCACTCCCCTCTCACAATTGTTTAAGGACTTCGGGAGCAGGAATCTGACGTAAACTCATCTATCCCTAGTGACAAAAATTATCTAATTACAGTGTAAATTCAAAATTGTTGTATTTGTCAAGAGTGGGGCTCCAAAATCCTTATGGCAGTCGAGGCCAAAACAAGTAACTTTTCCTTCAGGTAACTTTTTGGAGACAAGACATTGAGAGCTTGTCATGGCTGCTCCATGTAGGGTTCCTGCTTCCCTTGTCCTTCCAGGGGCACTCTCTTGTTCAATGTTTCCCTAATCTGTTTAGTCCCTTATCTTATACACACTGCACCTTAAAAAACAACTCAAGCTCCCTCACAAGCAAACCAGTTTAAGCCCAATAGACTATTGTTTCCCTGCAATGAGAACAAACAAACAAAAAAACAGGACAGAGGCAATATTGTTTTAATTCACTGCTTTCTACTTAGGCGACACTTACTTAGGAATTTAGTCCAACCAAGTACTGACCAACAATAGGCCTACTCAGTTAAGCCTCATTAAACCTCACTACAACCAACCAACCACAATCATGAAACCTGACTGCTGCTCTGGAGTCACTGCCTGTTTTGGTCATTTTACTGCAGTGTTAAGAAAATGGTAAAGATCAAATGATTCCTGTGTGCTTAGGTTTAAAACTAACTTGTGTGTGCATTTATGGGTGTGTACAGGCCCCACATCACGTGTGGAAATGAGGTCTATGCAGCGGTCAGTTCTCTTCACTGTGTGCATCTGGAGGGTTCAACTCAAGGCCACCGGGCACGGTCGTCTTCAAGCTGAGTCACTGACATGGCCTAAGCATGGGAAGTCAGAGGGCAATGTTGGAGTCTGTCTTTATTAGACTCTGGTTGCCAGGATGGTGAGGCCAACGCCTTTATCAGCTTAGCCGTCTCTCCAGCCCCCATAGCCCTTATCGCTTTGCAGATTAAATGGTCCACTGCAGGTTTGGACTGCACCACACTCTGGCTTTAGTTCCTAGCTGGACCCGGCCTGGCACGGCTTCCATCTAAACACTTGGGTGGTAGAGGCAGGAGAGTAAGGAAAGCTCACGGCCAGCCTGAGCTACACAAGCTGGTCTGAAAATTGTTGGGTTTGAGCAGATGACCTTGAAAGCTAGCAGTACCCTTTCTCTGTAGCTTTAGTTTAAGAATGGGTCCCACAATAGTTTTATCTACTAAGCATTCACATTGGAGCCCATGCATTTTCTGTTGAGGGCATCGCACATTAAAAAGCTACAGAAGGGGTTGGGGATTTAGCTCAGTGGTAGAGCGCTTGCCTAGCAAGCGCAAGGCCCTGGGTTCAGTCCCCAGCTCCAAAAAAAAAAAAAAAAAAAAAAGCTACAGAAATATTCAGACAGAATGAAGCATTAGTTTCAGAGCAGAATCACAGGAATCTGATGGAGTAACTCAAGCTTTCCTGTATGAACTGTACTTAACTTTAGCTTCTCCCTGAGACTGGCAGAGATGAGAACACGTGTAGCTATGAGATTCAACCGTTAAGGTCAGAACCTCACAGATATTTTCTTTTTCGGCCTATAATTCTTCCTGCCTCTGCCCTGTGTCACCACATCTGGCCTCATCTCAAAAACATGTAAACTAAAACTATCTCAAGAGGCAACATCTGGTCCATTACCAGTAAGAAATGTGCATGAAAATTGCCCAACCTGACAGGACTTTGGGGTAAGACAGCATTAGGCAGGCCCAAGGCCTCATGCACACTAACTGGGCAAGCGGTCCACTGCTGAGCTACGGCCTCAGCCTGGAGACTATTAGCCCACGAGTAGGGTAGTCCTGGTCTTTGGTTGCTAACAGTTTACACCTGTTATTTAACAGTGACGTCAGCATACATATTGAAAAACCCTGTACGCTTCTAATTAAATCTTTTCATTCATCTTCATGCTTGAGAGTTCTCAATCATTGAACATTAAGATCACTTTTAGACCTGCCCTCCTTTAAATCAATAGGATCCCTTGAGTTGTAATGATAGGAACTAAGTATTTCCTATATCAGTTTTATTTAAAACACAAATAAGTATTTCTCTTTCGTTAATGGCAAATGGTTCAAATAATGTTGAACACAAATCATTGACTAATACAGGGCATTAAATATGAACAGACTTTTTTTTAAAGCAAAAGAATAGAGGTTATATACAAAAGAGACCTACAATCTATATGCCAATTCAAAAAAGGAAATGTGTTTATAAATGTGTGGTGAAACCAGAACCTTCCACCTCTGCTTTGGAGAAGGGCTGTCATACAACATTCAGTCAGCTGAAGATGGATCGGTATAAGTGTCTATACAGAAACTTCAAGTCATTTTTGCATGTGCAGAATCATCCAGATCTTCCCGACTGAACTGGCAGTCCTGTGGCTTTCTTCCTTTTCCATATTCCCAACAAGGCTACATGAACTTCAACTCTTGATGAGCCGCTTACAACAGCAGTTCCTTAGGAGCCAACATGACAGGTGATCCAGGACTTCCCTATGAGAAACAAACTGGCCACCCACACAAAGTATCACAATGAACGAGTCTCTCCTTTCCTTCTTCCAGTTCTGTACAGTGTCTCATTTCAAGACTATTATCCTCAACAGACTTGTTCCTTCACAAGTCTAAACCTCGAGGTGATTATGAAGACCGACATTAAGAAAAGAAAACTCAATCCGGAAATGAAGAAACTGGAGGTATCCAATACACCCCAGAGCATCTTGCCGTCCCTATGCCAGTACAGCCCCGTGTACTGGTACAGTCTGTTGATCAACACTGGCAGCTTGAGGTTTTCCCCTCCTCCCATGGTTAAAGCACATCAAATAAATACTAGGCAAGAGGAGTTTCCTGGGAGAGTTAGAAATTAAAAAAATTACCAATTTTCTGTCTCTGATAATTCAATGCCAGTAAGATAAAGGTATTGAAGGAACAATTTTCATACTAAAAAAAGAATTTCTAGTCATGTCACCATCTCTTATAAAGAATCCAGGGAACCCCAGAAATAGAAACGTAGTTTCAGGGGGCCCCTGAGGCACTTTAAAGCCTTTAAAAAATTACAGTAGTAATAAATTAGCTATTGCTCTTCAGAGGCCATGGAGCAGCTGACACAACAGAACCGGTCCAGAGTTATGTCCGCATCTCAGGTGCTCAAGCTGCCCGGCCCTCTTTAAAGCTTAGACGAATCTCCAAATACCTTTAAAAAGACATACGATTTTACACAGACTGAGTGGGTCTTTTGTTTAGTGGTAGCATGACATTTGGTCCACAATGGTTAGCAGCCGTCTTCATTTTAAACTCTGATAAAATTAAGACAATACATAAATAAATACAGCAGGGGAAGCTAGCCCACACTGACAAACACCTCAAGGACCACTGAGTTCTCGTGCACCGTTTCATTTGGAGCTCAGTCCCATGTGGAGAGAAGGGCATTACAGAACTTTCTTCTCAAGGATGCTGAACAATGGCATTGAATGGACAAAACGGTTATCAAGGGATGTAAAAGATCCGACCCCAGGGAGGACACACACAGGTACTTCAGAGGTATACTTTTGATTTGGGTAAAATTTGAGACTTAAGGAAATTATCACCTCAGGTAAATAGATAAAAGTAAGTCCAGTTTTGGGTGAAGGTTTTTTTTTTTTAAGTGTCCTCACTGTCCCCCTTCAGCTGTCAATCATCTCTGAGAGCTCAAGCAGAAGGTCGTCTTCATCTTTCCCAGGATCCAAGTCAATCTCAGCTTCTAATTTGCCCCCTGAAATTTCCCATATTAGTTTCTCAAAGTCATCTTCCACGGAGAGTGGAGGCTTTCCTGTGGAGGCCGAGCTCAGCCGGCGCGGTTTCGTTGCCATCTGGGATGAGGAAGGGCCAGAGCCTTCGGGGAGCAAGGGTTCTGAAGAAGCTTGGGCTGAAGACAGCGCAGAACTGTAAGTGAAAGACAGACTGTTAGACCAAGCTGTGCGCGTCTTTCATGGTTAAACGACCAGAGCCTCAGCAGTTGAGGAAAAAGTGTTTCTGAAGGCACACACGAGAACTGTGTCACTAGTCTGGAATCACATTTTACACACATTTACACACATTACACACATTACACACATTAGCCAGGTGTGTACAGCATCTTTGCAACGTGGGGGCAAACAGCAGCAGCGAAGAGCAGCGAGCTTTTTTGCCCTCAGTTTGGAGTCAGATGGGAACCTGTAACGTTCAGTGACTCCCCAGCACTGCTTTGCTAGAGAGCAAAACCAAAAATGGCATGGATTTGGTTAAGACGGCATTACCTGTCTTTCGGTTTTTCTGTCTCAGACATGGTGACGGATTTATCCTCAGAGAGGAGTGGGCCAACAGCCTACAAAGGAAGAGAAAGGTCAATTGGTGAGTCAGGCTTCATTCTTTTGGTGTCCATATGTTATGTGTGTATGTGCAATGCCAGCGTGCACGTGTGTGGAGTTCAGAGGAGGGTATCAGGGAGTCTTCTACTGTACTGTCTTACTTCCTCAAAAAGCCAGTCCCTTACTAACCCCAAGCTGGTGGTTTCCAGCTATGTTAGCTGGGTCCCTCTGTTTTCATCCCTCAGTGTTGGGGTTACAGGCACATATATGGCTGTACTGGGATTTTTATGTGGGTGCTAGGGGATTCAAACTCAGGTCCTCATACTTGTGTAACAAGCACTTACCCACTGACCCTGGTTCCCAGTTTTTGTTTGTTTTGTTGTTATGAGACAGGACCTGACTATGTAGTTTTAGATATCCCACACCTCTACCTTCCCCTGCCTCCCCACTGCCCGGCCTGGAGTCAGGTTTTCCTTTTGTTTTTTAAAAGCCAGAGCATACTTTCTTTTGTTGCCTTCTTAGAATCATGGCTGTAGTTTTTGTTTTGGCATGGTTGGAGACCTTGGATAACCTAGGATCTTTCTTACTTTTTTTTTTTTTTAATTATTTATTTTATGTATGATTACACTGTCACTGTCTTCAGACACACCAGAAGAGGACATCAGATCCCATTACAGATGGTTGTGAGCCACCATGTGGTTGCTGGGAATTGAACTCAGGACCTCTGGAAGAGCAGTCAGTGCTCTTAACCGCTGAGCCATCTCCCATGTTAGGTGGTCTCTCTACCTCTGAGCTGCATCTTCGGCCCAAAGGCTACCACTGTTTAAACCTGATCCAGAAGCTGAGTATATAATTAGCTTCCAACCTTCAGCTAGAGGAACAGCCTAAGACTCCCCAATGTTTAGGAAATGACAGATGTGGGAGTCAAAGGGAGGCAAAACCAAAGAGCAGTTGTCCTGCCAGAGTCAAGTACCACTGAGTGGTCATCTCTTACCACGGCTGCTTTCTTGGCGGGGCTTTCCTGCAGGACACTGCTGGAGCTGAGCGGCTTCACAGCTGCGATGACAGCAGAGTGCACCTCCACAGCCTTGCGCTTGGGAGCCAATTTGGGGGCTGAGACAACCTTGACCACAGATGGCTTCACATTTACTTTGGGCTTGGCTACAAGGAACAGAGTATATCTGATTAGCAACCAGATAATCTTTTTCATATATAGAATAGATCAGAATAAGATACAATGCCTTTAGTAAGAAAAATATAAAAAAAAAAAAAAGTGTCCAAGCATGGTGGTGTGTGACTTAAATCCCACTGAGTCTGAAGCCAGCGTGATCTATATAATGGGTTCCAAGACAAACAGGGCTATGTAGAGACCTGGTCTTTCTTTTACTTTTCTTTTTTTTCTGGAGCTGGGGACCGAACCCAGGGCCTAGCAAGCGCTCTACCACTGAGCTAAATCCCCAACCCCGAGACCTGGTCTTAAAAACAAAACAAAAAGCAATACTCAAAGAGCAAACAGCATGAATAAAAATGAGGTCACATGGGTCACCATGACACACCCTTCAATGTTGCTATCATATTCTGAGGTATTTTCTTCTGCAAAACAAGAAAAACTAAGTGCAATTGCACATATTTGTGATCCAAGCACCCAGAAGGCTGAATTCTAGCACAGCTGGGGCTGTATAGTGAGACCCTATTTCAAAACACCATAGGAAGGATGCACCACAGAAATTGTGGGTAGGACTTTCATGTTTTCTTCTTCTATGACAAAGTCTCATGTATCCCAGGCTGTCCTTCCATCAAGTAGCCGAGGATGACCTTGAACTTCTGATCCTCCTGTCTTATTTTGTCTCTTGAGAAGAGCAAGGATTTGGTGACTCGGATGATAAAACTTGGAATGTTTGTGAGAAAGTAGAGAAAACAATGATGCTGTTTGCTCCTAGCGCCTTTGAATAAAGATAAGAGTGGGCTTCATGGCAAAGCTAACTACCTACATGTGCACGAGCAATCCAGAGTTCAAAGTATGTCCTGAAAGAGAAGCTTCCACCAGCCATAGCACTCACGTGGCCCAACTCAAATTCACACCCGCATCATCTATTGGCTGACTTACAACACAGCACATGGTTGGGATTGAGGCATTCAGCCGGGGTTGGTGTCTCCGGCGTGAGACGGCCACTGTATCATATAGGCTAATCCAACAGATCCTCTCTCTACATTCACTCTATGGTTCTGCTCCTCTAGACAACTGTAACACAACGGGGCAGGGATTATATGCTCTATAAGGGAACCCAGGGCTTTGTGCTGGCCAGACAAGTACTCTACCAACTGAGCTCCATCTCCAGAGCCACACGAGGCAGAAGACAGCAATTTTAAGTTGTGAGGAAGAACTCTGCCTACATTTCCCATTTGCAGATCATGATCAGAAACATCACTACTGGTTCTGTGACCTCGGTACACAGGAGATCCACTCTACCACTGCCACAGCTGGTGAGTTCTGTCACTGTGCGACAACGGAGGCACCAAACCAGTCACTCACCTTTACCCCTTTTCTCCAGAGTCTGTGCTGCACACTTCACGTGCAGTATTGAGTCTCCAATCCCGGAGGTCTCCACCTCCCCTTTCTGGGACGACTCCGTGGGGAGCCGTTTTGCCAGGTGCCGAGTGACGCCCGATACAGCAGTGAGCACCGGCTTCCCCACCACTCGGGTATAGTAAGGAGCCTCGTCTGTCCGCACAGATGCCAAGGCTGGCTTCTCCTTTTGTGAGGCTCCTCTCTCCTGCTGTCTCTGTGTGCGATTCTCTTTGACAATGTCACATCTGTTGACTGGAAGTTTTGTGGGATCACTTATGGTCTCATCTGAAGTCTGTGGACAAGTTCAATCAAGAATTAAGGCATGCACTCTCATTTATAGTGGTAAGTTAGATAGATTATCTCATGATTCAGAATAAAGAGGCTCACTATTTGATATTAGACAGAAGATATGCTGTTAAGTATGAAAGATTAGAACTAAAATGTATGAAATTAAGTGAAAAAAAAAAAAACAACCCAGAATTATAGGCTATAAGTACCATTCTAAGTAAACACTAATGACTATTAAATAATTAAGATGCCTGAATATTGTTTATGTCAAGATATTTTTTTTTTTTTTTTTTTTTTTTGGAGCTGGGGACCGAACCCAGGGCCTTGTGCTTGCTAGGCAAGCGCTCTACCACTGAGCTAAATCCCCAACCCCAAGATATTTTTAACTGTGAAAAAAACCTAGTGTCTAGAAAGAGCTCATACTTGCAAATTATAATATTATACAGTCAGTAAAAAGAAACACCCTAAGGAATTACTAAAGTTTCAGCAGGGTGCAAAATGACTGAACATGAGATTCATTTCTATTAACAGATGTCTCAGTGGTTACGACACCTGCTGCTCTTGCAAAGAACCCGGGCTCAGTTCTGAATGCTGGCATGCCAACTCACACACACATAAAGTAACTGGAAGAACAATAACAACAAAAACTAACAGAGAACTCCAAGAATCTCCCACAGGTACGGTGGTACACAATTTTAATCCCAGAAATCAGGAGGCAGAGAGGGGCAGATCTAGGTTGAGTCAGAAACCAGTCAGGTCTACACAGAGAATTTCAGGACAGAAATTTCCAGAGCCTATCTCAAAAACAAACAAACAAACAAACAAACAAACAAACCAAAAACAAAAATAACTGCACACCAAACAAAAAAATACAAATTCCACAGGAGATGATAAGCACAGTCCTGGGCCCTGTGTACAGGCTGTAGTCTAGCACTGAGGAAGGGAACTGGTTGAGACAGGCAGACTGGGCTATATAGTGAGAAACTGTCTTCAAAAATCTCAAAAAAACCAACCACCAACCATCTAAAACACCTAAAACCAAACAAAAGCATGAAACAAAACAATTAAAATCACAATCACTGTACCACTGAAATTAGTGACAGAAATTTACTGTAAACTAAAGCTGAAAGCACACACCCTTCACCTGACTAGGTGTGCCTGGAAGTGTGAGATAACACTTACCTCACTAACTCCCATCTTAGTCACACTGCTCTGAGAGGGAGCGCCACCACTGTCCTCAAGTTCAAGTTTCTTCTCTTCTCTTACACCTATATTCAAATTAAAAACACCATTGCTTTAATAGGGCTGCAAGCTCATAAGCTGAAATAAAACCTTTCTTTCTTTTTTTTTTTCTTTTTTTCAGAGTTGGGGACCGAACCCAGGGCCTTCCACTGAGCTAAATCCCCAACTCCAATAAAACCTTTCTTAATGAATACAATTCTACTGGCTAGCTTTGGTGTCAACTTAACTTTGGCTATGGTCATCTAAGAAGAGGGAGCTGCAGCTAAGAAACTGCAGCTAGTCATCAGACTAGCCTGGCGGGCATTTTCTTTTTCTTTTTCTTTTTTTTTTTTTGGTTCTTTTTTTCGGAGCTGGGGACCGAACCCAGGGCCTTGCGCTTCCTAGGCAAGCGCTCTACCACTGAGCTAAATCCCCAACCCTGGGCATTTTCTTGATTGGTAATTGTTGTAGGTGGGTCCAGTCAACTTTGGGCAAATGGTCTTTGATTATAAACAAAGGCAGAGTGGGCAAGCCATGAGCATGCCAGTAAGCAGTGCTCCTCCTTGGACCATGCTTCAGGTCCTGCCTTTAGCTTTCTACCTTGACTTCCCTCAAGGATGTCCTTGTGATCTGGAAGTGTAAACCACGTAATATTCCCAACTCAGGCTATTTTTGATCAGTGTTTTATGAAACCACAGAAAACTAAGACAGTAATGATAAGAAGCAAGGAAAACCTTATGAGGATAGCTAAGAGACTGGTCCTATAAAACCTCAAGACCACAGGAATATACTGTTGAGCTACAGGCCACCCATAGTCAACAGCTTACTCTACTAATTGTGGTGACCCCAGGTCGTGTCCCACCCCTTAGGAAAAGCCAACTTTTCAAACAATGGCCCAGGCTCCCGAGGGCCCGCCCTGTGCTGGAGCAGAGCTGCAGTTAGGGGAGCTACACGAACCTGATCTCTTGGTGATGCGCAGCAGCCTCTTGGCCACTGGGGCAGCCTCCGCTTGAGGCCGGGAGCTGCCACTCCTCTCAGCGCTTTGCTGCACCCTCAGGGCCTTTTCCAGCTTAATTTCCTCTAGCGTCTTAATATGCACCTCCTGCATAGGCCTGGCTCTGCCTGCAGGCTCCTCCTCAAGCTGTCCTTTGCTAACAGCAACAGTCGGCAGGCTCACAGTCTTTTTCACTTCAGAATCTTCTGTTAGCATGAGGCAACTTGTATCCTTTTTGGATTTCTGTCTTTCCATTTCCTGCTGCCGATGTTTCTTTTCAGCCAGGACCTCAGAGAAGGTTTTGATCCGCACCGAAGAACTTTTTGTTCCTGATGGAGAATCCTCAGCTCCTGAAGGTTCTTCTGTCTTTAGTTTAGTTTGCAATTCTCCACGTTTCTGATTGGCTCTTTCAAGAAGAATTTCTTCCAGTGTCTTAACATGGATCTCACCAGTTTTATTAACTCTCTCTGTTTTGAGGAAGGGCATATATTTAAGCTCTCATTATCTTACTGATTTATGACCTCTCCACTGTACAGGTACAATACCCAAGGAAGCACATCAGATGCCCATGTACAGTAATAATTTCACCCTCAAGTGTAGAAAATTGCAAGAAAAGTTCTTATAGAAACAACCCTACTAATTTGTTTCTACCACTCCACTCGCTGAAAATCATGTATCAGTGAGGAAGCCTGCACCATTATAAATCCTAAGTAAAAAGTATGAATGAGCTCCCCACTCACTCATAATGCATGTGTATGACACCTGCACGGGGTGCTAAGCCAAGCACACTGCTGCCCAAGTGTGGTGTATAGTCGAACAGACACCAGACTATACACCTCCCATAAAACCCAACGGTAACAAATCTGATCTATATCCTCGGTACTCAAAAGATCATTCTACAGCTGTTTAAAATATGGAACATATTACCGGAGAGCTAAGACTATGAACACACCCAACAGTAAAAGAATTTAATTAAAATTCAAAAGCATACGAAATATAGCCCAAGCTCTAAATATGTTGTGGGACTCTGTGAACTTGGCATCCCGACCAGTCTCATTTCTGTCTGTCTCTGTAGCTCATGCTGGTCAGGAAGTCCTGATATAACACAGCCTAAGTTAACCTCAAACGTAGAGCAATCCTCCCGCTTGCTTGGATTACAGGCATGAATCACCATGACCCACTAGTTAGGTTGTTCTTGTTTAAATAAAGAGTTCATGGGGCTGGGGATTTAGCTCAGCGGTAGAGCGCTTACCTAGGAAGCGCAAGGCCCTGGGTTCGGTCCCCAGCTCCAAAAAAAAAGAACCAAAAAAAAAAAAAAGAGTTCATTTAAATGGTTAATTTTAAGTCCAACTTGGATTCTCATCCTCTATTCTAGTGCTTTCCTCTGGTGCAAACACTCATCAGAGTCCTGTGATTGCCTAGTCCTTCGAACATATCTGCTTTTTGAAAATAGCTGATGCTATTTGGGTTCTTGAAGTATTTTAGTAAAGTACTCATGACAAAGCAAGGACTTGGGTTTCAAGTGGATAAGTCTTTGGTGATAGGGTCTTTGCAGAAGTATGGTAGTCTCAAACTAACCATTCTCTTGTCTCAGCCTTTGTGAGTACTAAGACTGTGACGAGGGCTACCACAACTGCATTCTCATTAGACCTTTAAAATGATTGTAGAGGTGGAGAGATGGCTCAGTGGCTAAGAACTCTTGTTATTCTTGCAAATGATCAGGTTCAATTTCTAGCACCCACATGGAGGTTCAAAACCATGGGTAACTCCAGTTCTATAGAGTCTGACACTCTATTCTCACCTCTGCAGACACCAGGCAGAACTGTGTTGCACCGGCCCACATAAAAGCCATTCATACAAAATAAAATAAGTAAATCTAGGAAAAAAGTTAATTGTAGTCTTTTCTTCCAGTTCACAATGACAACGTAATCTCAAAATTATCACTCAAAGAAAGTACATGGTTAATAGTGAATTGGGAGACTTCTCATTCCTACCAAAAATCATTGAAATGATAGACATTGATTAAAAATAGAATTAATCTAAACTAACAATGAAAAAAGAATAATGCTGTGTGCTGATCAACCTGGCCACCGATGGGGTGGCAGTGGGGCGGCATGTATGTTACAGATGTCATGGACTGCTTCTACACACTGCCAATTTAGTTGATATGTGGGTATTGGGTAAAGGCTCTGCAGATGTCCCCAGGACCTCACGCATACTAGGCAAGTGCTCAGCTTTTTAACATAACTGTAGCCATTTTGTATTCAATCTCCATTTGCACATATCGTGAAATTAAGTTCAGGCTCTCAGATTCCACTTCCCAGAAGTAATTATCTATAGCTGACACTGAAGAGTGCTACTAATAAGCCAAAAAGTTATAGTTGAATTACTTATGCTCTCCTTTCTCAACGTTCTTAAAGCCTCCTGTTCACCACCTGTCCACTACCTCTTACCTCACTTAGACCCAATCAACTTACAAGTCGGCTGATAACACATTGTCTAGAGAGCCGAAAACATTGTATTACTTCACTGCTTGCCTTTCAACCTTTGAACCTAGTTTTATTATATAAAAAGTCTACCTTGAGGACAGATTAGTGCCACAATTCTTTTTTGTGTCCTGATCCATCAGTATTAAGATATACATTTAATAGATTTTTCTTGCTTAACTGAGATCAGTGAGCATATGGTTTGTGTGGCGATCCCTGAACCCCAACATCTACACACAAGAAAACATAACCAAAAATCTCCATCTACTCCTCAGGCAGTAACCCAACCTTTCACCTACGTCATAAAAGTGGGGGGAAAACCTGCCTAGGACTTCTCTCCTTCCCAGCCAGCACTGTAATACCTTAAATACCCCGATCTATACCACTATGTTCGTTTTCTTGAACTACCTTAGATCTTTTCAAGGTTTACTTTTATTTATTTCTATGTCTATGTCATATATGTACATGTGCTTGCAGAGGCCAGAAGAGGACCAGAGCTAAAGTCACAGGCAGTTTATGCACCGCCTAGTGTGGGCGCTCATAACTACCGAGGGATCTTTGCAGCCCTATCTGGGTTATCATAATATAAGGTCTCATAACCCAAGCTAGCATTTAGCCTTCTACTGTCTCAGTAATACAAGCCAGGTCTAAAATGCAAATACACTTTGATTCCTTTTTAATATTTCTTCCCTTAGGATTTGTTTATTTTTTGTTTACTTGACAGAGGATCTCTCTACATAGCCCCAATAGTCCGGGAACTCACTATGTAGACTACACTGGCTTCCAACTCTCAGAAATCCACCTGCTTCTGTGTGATTGTGTGAGCGCTAGGATTTAAAGGCATGTTGCACATGATAATTGATTTACTATTACTAGTGTGTGTGTGTGTGTGTGAGAGAGAGAGAGTGAGTGTACAGGCACATGTGCCTTACTAAGGCCTGTGTGAGTCAGAGGATACCTTCAGTGTCAGTTCTCTGTCCTACTGTTGCTGCATGGATTAAACATGGATCATCCACCATACTGTGGCAAGTGCTTTTACCACCTAAGCCAACTTACCAGCTCAATAACCGTAAAATAACCTTTGTCACTGAACTAGAATAAGCTCAAGCTGTTATAACACGGTTTAACCAAGTTCCTTTCTTCTCTTGTTATTGGACCCTTTATCCCAATTCCACGTCTTAACTAGTCCCTGATGGATTGTGCTTCCTCGGCTCTTTGACTCTGCAAGAGTGATTCTTCTTTAATACAAGCCCTGGCTCTTATAGTTAGTTTCTACTGCTGTGATGAAACACCATGACTATCAACAACTTGGGGAGGGAAAGTTTATTCCAGTTTACAACTCTCGGGCCACTCCACTGCTGAGGGAAGTGGGAGCAGGAGCCTGGAGGCAGGAGATGATAAAGAGGCCATGGATGAGGCTATTTACTGACCCCCATGGCATGCTCGACATGATCTCTTATACCATCAGGTACTATCACCTCTGGGGTGGCACCACTCACAATGGTCTGGGCCTTCCCTCCTAAATCAGCAACTATAATCCCAGCAACCACATGGTGGCTGACAACCATCTGTAATGGGATCTGATGCCTTCTTCTGATGTGTCTGAGGACAGTGACAGTTGACTCATATAAATAAAAATAAACAGATTTTTAAAAAAGGGGGAAAAAAAAAAAGGACCACTTGCTTGCCCATGGGCCAATTTATTGTTTGTCCCAATTGAACTTTTTCAAAACAACTCTAGATTGTGTCAAGTTGACTGAAAACCAGCAAACACTGGTCTTCTAACTTTACCTAGCCAGCTCCTGATTTTGAGTTTGAACCTCTGCTGAGTGCTACCCCCTCCCCATGCTCTCACAGGATCTCTCGCATTTTCTCTTACGATGATAGTGCTTATCCCAGTATCTTGGATATTCCTATCTTTCAGGAGCCTATGAACTGCAGTGGTTGTTAAAAACTGTTAGTTTTGTTAAATGTTAACTATTTAGAATCAGGCAAACACTCAAATGTGAGCAAAGAATGAGGTTCCATACCTGTGTGATTACAAACAGGCACGAAATGTCTGTAAAAATCAAAGTACTTACCTTTCTTTGGTGCTTTATCAATGTTAGTTTCTGGTGCTTCCACTTTTTTTCCCAGTCTCTGTGCAAGACTTCGCTTTAATGGGGGATCATTGTCACCACCTACAAATAGGGAGAGACTCACTTAAGACTTAATCTTCAACAAAGTAAAAAACAAAACCAAAAATAGACAATTTAAAATATTCTAGGATAGGCGGTGGTGGCACACACCTTCAATCCCAGCACTCGAGAGGCAGAGGCAGGGGATCTCAAGATATGGTCTCTAGACAGCCAAGGCTATGGAGAAAAGCCCTGTCTCCAGAAACAAAAACAAGCAAAAATCACCAAAGTTTTCTGCATTTAAATGGTGTTTGTCCACCAGCCTCCTAGAATTTAATGTTAAAACCACAACGTCTCAGAAAGAAAAAAACAAAACAAAACAACTAGTAGACCAAAACAAACCAACAAACCACGAATGAATTTTCAAAACTACTAAAATCACACAGGGAACCATAGCTCTGGCTGAAGCTAAAGCTTAGAGACAGCGATGTCAGCTTTGCTGCCTGTGCTGGATGGTTTGTCCCCTTGGCATGAGCTAGTTACCTGAAAGAAGGAACCTCATAGAGAAAATGCCTCCATAAGTCATTTAGGGAGTTTTCTTAATTACTGATTGATGAGGAAGGAAGGACCCAGCCCACTGTGGGTAATGTCACCCCTGCACTGATGGCCCTGGGTTCGTTCTATAAGCAGGCTGAACAAGTCACGAGGAACAAGAGTAAGGAGTGCCCTCCACGGCCTGTGTGTCAGCTCCTGCCTCGCCTCCAGGTTCCCCCCCCCCCCATCAGTTAGGAAGACAGTAGAAGAATTAGTGTTAGTTGTCACGGGTATGAAGACTGGCTAGAGCTGTGGCTCTCAGGGTCTTCTGCTCAATACCCAGTGCTACATACGCTGGGTGGAGTAGCGCAGGCCTATAATCCAACTTTGGGAAAAATGGGGGTTAGATGGTCAAATCTTGCCTTAAAAAGAGAAAGGAGAAGGAAAGGAGAGGAAAGATAGAAGGAAGAAGAAAGAGGAGGACACCACTAACCAAATGAAAATATCTAGGGTTCTGATTCTTTTGTTTCTGCGATCAGTGAATTTTAATGCAGACTGCTGTCTGGCTGTAATACAATCAGTCTTTCTGCATCTGCTAGCCAAAGGGAAAGGGTAATGGAGAGGGAACCACTAGGAAAACCATAAAAACAAAGAGAAAACAGTCTCTGGTTTTGTTTTCCTTGTTTTTTTTTTTTGTTTTTGTTTTTTTGTTTTTTGTTTTGGAAGACTAGGATCTCTCTATGTAGTTGTGGCTGGCCTGGACTAGTTATACCAGGCTGGCCTTGAACACACAAAGATCCTCTTGCCTCTGACTGTTTGAGTGCCGAGACTAAAGGTACATACCTGGACCAAGCCTGTAATTATTAAACCTAGGACCTTCTAAAAGGTTAGCCATGGCCTGGACATGGCTTAGGCATGAGAAAAAGAAAAGGTCAGCTATAATCTAATTAAGTTATAATACTTTAAACCTGCAATAGCTTCAATGAAAGGTGTAAACACATAAGAAATCTTTACAAATGTCAGTCAGGAATACAGGCGGACCCATCAGCATGTCAATACTGATGTGCTTGGGTAAAGTTTCAACAAGGTAACACGTTAATACACAATTAATACACGTTAATACGCAGATGGAATAACTCACCTCCTGGAAGTTTTCGTTTCCCCAGTCTCTCAGTAAGACTCAGTCTAACCAAGGGCTCTTCTGAAATGACAGAAATGAAATGTTTCCACTGTTACCCAATTGAGGATATTACATTCATATGAGCCCATGAAGGAGTTAATTCTGAAAATCAGTCTTATTAAACAAGTCTAATAAATCAATAGTCTAGTAAACATGCAACAGCATGGCATTATTGAGAACATAAGTGGCCAATCTATCCTCGTGTACCCTGAAAAGTTATCTAACATTATCACCAGAGGGTAAGCCTTCTTCCAAATGTCTGCTGTTCAAATGGAACATTTAAACGTATATATAGTTAAATATAACACAAAAGTGTCTTTTGTGTTATATTATTATTGTGCTAGGTATTTTTATGTCAATTTGACACAAGCTAAAGTCACTGGAGAGGTAGGAGCCTCAATTAACAAAATATCTCCATAAGACTAGGTAAAAAGCTGTAGGGCAACAGTTCTCAACCTGTGGGGTGCAACCCCTCCATTGGTGGCAGTGGTGGGGTCTAGTGACCATTTCACAGGGGTCATATCAGACCTTATATTATGATTTGTAACAGTAGCAAAATTAGAGTTATGAAGTAGCAATGAAAATAATTGTATGGCTGGGGGTCAGTACAACACGAGGAACTGTATTAAACGGTTTCAGCATTAGGAAAGTTGAGAACCACTACTCTAGGGCTTTTCCTTAATTAGTGATTGATGTGGGAAGGCCTGGCCTACTATGGATGGTAACATCCCCTGGCTGGTGGTCCTGAGTTCTGTAAGAAAGCAGGTTGAGCAAGCCACGAGGAGCAATGCAGTAAGCAGCACCCCCCTCC
Organism: Rattus rattus; assembly: GCF_011064425.1. Lineage (NCBI taxonomy): Eukaryota > Metazoa > Chordata > Mammalia > Rodentia > Muridae > Rattus > Rattus rattus. The sequence goes on along the minus strand of NC_046163.1, from coordinate 2,058,345 downwards.
CCCGCCCTCTGCATCAGCTCTGGCCCATCTCCAGGTTCCTGCCCTGCTGAGGTCCTGTCCTGACTTCCTTTGGTGACGAACAGTGCTGTGGAAGCACTAAACTCTCCCACACCACAGTGGTTTTGCTCATGGTGTTTGGTCATAGCAATAGTAACCAAAAACTAAGACAATTTCTTATCACATTTTAAACAATTCAGTAAAAAGATCTATGTTTTTCTTTCACTCTAAAGATGTGAGAACATATTTTACTCAAAATGAGCAGCCAATAAACTTACTGAAGCAAAGAGAAAATGTTAAATTAGATGCACATAAATGTGAACTACCTGACTGAACATTCCGACTTTTTAAACAACAGGTCATATGTTCCAATTTTTCAACCTCATATCTAATCAAAACGTTTCAAGTCCTCCTAAATCTCCAAAGTGAACAAATGTGTCACCCAAGGCTCTTCTTTGTGTTGCCAAACAACCAAGTCCAACAACTCGACACCTGCTTCTAGCTTACCTTGTTTGCTTGACAGAGTTACGGTTCTCACCACAGTCCGAACATTCTCCTTCTCAGGGCCTGGATTGGGCTGAGGCTGATGTAAAACACTGGAAATTCCCGAGGAGCCTTCTGAATGAAAAAGGCAAATAAATAACCTACAGAAAGTAAGGCTGATCCAAGTCAAGAGTCTGTCTCTATGAGATTGCTGCTCAGGCAGACACTCAGCCTTCTGCTCACCCACGAGGCTAACACTACTCTAAAGGTCAGGAAGAAGCATGGTCAGCCGTGGCCATCCTCAAAACAAGAATCCTACAGAGTAAGCTTTTATTTCTTTATTACCTTAGCTACAATTTTTGAGAGTAGGAAATGTACATTAACTAGGTTGAGACAAGCAAGCTCCAGAAAAAACAAACAAACAAAAAAAAACTTTGTAGATCTTAAGAACCCTCTTGTACCTAATGATATGCACGTTCTTTTAGTAGGTTCTGTTTGCATGTGGAGGTTAAGAGGCCAATTCTGCCTCCCCTCATTCCTCATGAGACTGTGTCTTACAAGGACCTAGAGTCTGCTTAGACTAGACTGGCCAGCAAACCCAGCAATCCTCCTGCCCTCAGAAGCAGGATTACCAGCACACACCACCACATCTGGCTTTTTATGTGAATTAGAGAGAGAGAGCACAGATTCTAGGGTTTGTGTAGCAAGTATTTCACTCTGCTGGCCCCTCAATCCGGCCTTAACTGTTGTTCTTTACAGCTAAATATTTTAAGATATTAGCCCAACATGGTAGCACATGTCTTTAATCCCAGCACTCAGGAAGCAGAGGCAGGTGGATCTCTATGAGTGCAAGGCCAGCCTGGTCTACATAGTTAAGTTCAGGAAAACCAAAACCAAAAAAAAAAAAAAAAAAAAAAAAAAAAAACCCAACAAATAACCAAACCAACAACAATAAAAAAAAAAAAAAAAACAACCCATGTGCTGGAGAGATGGCTCAGTGGTTAAGAGCACCAACTGCTCTTCCAGAGGTCCTGAGTTCAATTCCCAGAAACCACATGGTGGCTTACAACCATCTATAATGGGATCCGATGCCCTCTTTGGTGTGTCTAAAGACAGCAACGGTGTGTACTCACATACATAAAATAAATAAAATCTTAAAGAAAAAAAAAAGAAAAAGAAAAAGAAAAAACCCCATAAATCAATTTGAAGATACACACAGGTTTTTTTTTTTTTTTTTTTTTTGTTCTTTTTTTTTCAGAGCTGGGGACCAACCCAGGGCCTTGCGCTTCCCTAGGCAAGCGCTCTACCACTGAGCTAAATCCCAACCCCGATACACAGGTTTTTTAAATTACTGTACAGACTTAACTCTTAACAGTGAGGACAGCTCCAATAGCCTTATTTCACTTCAAACAAGCCACAGAAATAAGAGTCTGTATTTGCTGAATTTGGTTGTTGTTGCCAGAAGTATCCTTATTACTCGTCTGGTAACACTCAAGTATTCATGCCAAGCTTGTGATGACTTACCACCTTGCTTCTTGGATTTTTCCTTCATTTTCTTTGATTTAATTTCCTCAAGCGTTTTTATTCCAAAATTCAAAGAGTCACCTGAGAAACCCAAGGGGGGAACCACATGAGAACAACAGCCTTTCTCTTTGTATTCATGTATGCTTTGAGTAAATGAATTACAAGACAGTACACATTCTGTGAGCAGAGCACATCATTAGGAAAAGAAAGCTTAGAGGCTGTGCACTAAATATCAACAGTGTCCGTTGGAAACCCGACAGCCTCTTCCTACCTGGCTTTAAACTGGCTCCAGGTTTGCGGGTAGAGGCCACTCGTAGTCCATTATGGGCGTCAGTTGTTGGCTGCAGGGCAGGTGTTTTGCTCTCATCACCCTCCTCAGAAAACTGATCTGTATGTGCACACGAAAGACAAGCCTCCACTAAGAACAATGTAGAGCTTCAATCTTTTCCTGTCTAGTTCATCCCAGACAAAAACGTACCATCGTCATCTTCATCATCATCGGCAGCATTGATCACGACAGGCGGGTGTGTGGGGCTGGGAACATTTTCCGAACTCTCCACTTTCATCACGCTCCGCAGCTGAGGGCAGGGGTTGGACTGAACAGACAATTTGTTCTGTTGAACCGTGAGCTGGCTTGTCTTTACTTCCTCTTCTTGTGACTCAGGCACAGTGGGTAACACAGCTAAACACGCAAAACCAGACATAAATTTACAACAGAGAATTATAATCCCCAGTCAACAAAAACCTATCCTTTATGATAAATTGGCATATATGTTTTTATAAACCTAATTTCCTTAGTTTCACCCCAAAGTCTCCATGAAGACAAAAGTATTTTTGAACCAGTGACTCCTTAATTGTAGATAAGCAGATGGCAGGCAATGACAGCAGTAACACCAAGAGTTAGTTCTAAATACCAAACATTCCTTTCACAACTGAGACTACAATTTATCTGCTCAGCAGAAAGATGCATACACAGGCCACCTGCCGCCTCCATCTCCCGGTTTTTTTGAGTCTTGCTATGTAACCCAGGCTGGCCCTCACACTTATGCTTCTCCTGCCTTAGCCTTCTGAGTGCTGAAATCACAACCACCTTCCACTATTATAAATAAAAATTATTTTAAAAGGAACTCTGAAAAAAAAAAAACCCAAAGATTTCTGTGGAGCTGAGGTTACAGTATGGGGCTGTAACAGAGTGGTAGAGGGAGGGCATGCTTGAAATCCTGGGCCTGATCCTCAGCCCAGGAACAACAGGAGAAAGAGACATCTTTAGCTATCCTCTATTAACAACCTTTATTTTAAGTATAAAACGCTGGACTAGTTAGTCCATGGGGTGCTGTGGTGAACGACTATTAGCATCCCAGCACTCAGGAGACTACAGCAGGAGGATCAGTAGTAGTAGTCAGTTGAGGCTACAGAGAATAATCCTCTGTTTCCCCAAGAGTGAGCCGGCGAGTACTTTTGGCTTTGTGGATCAAATGGTCTCCATCTCAACTAGTTCACTCTGCCGTATCAACAGAAAACCAGCCACAGAAGGTGTGTATTCAGTAAATCTTCATTGACACAACAGGCAGAGGAACCAACCTACCAACTCTGGTCTGGAGAATTACGTTTCTTTTGAAAACATCTAAAGGTTTGGTAAGAAAATAAAAATGAAACTAACTATAGTAATATAATGACAAACAAGAAACATCTGGTCCTCTCTGTGCACACTTATCAGCTAACCTCTGTAAGGTTTTGTATTATACACCAGGAATAATACTGCTCCCATGGGACTAACAGAAGTGTGAATAGAAGGTGCTCACTGAATAGCAACTGCTCTCTTTTAGAATCAAAACCAATCTCACTTTTGCTTGGAGGTAGGAACAGTCCATCGACATAACGACTTCTGTTGTGATGGAAAGCGCAATTTAATTTTTGACATCCCATTGGCTGGTTTTCCCAATAACAAGGAATTTCACTTCGTTTTTTCTGTAAAAGAGAACACATTGTTTTTAAATAAAAGGGGAAGTAAGTCTTAAATTAATGTTGTGATTGGTTTTCTACACAAAGTTCTGAACTGACACAGGAAGTCATGTTTAGTGGCTGAATGTGCTGCTTAGGCATCAGGAGAGGTAGGAGGAGCTGCTCTTCTTTCTAGGTCTTCATCCTGAAAGCCCTAAAGGCCCACACTTGATGAAGAAAAGCAGGAGAACATAGCAGTTTAGAATATGGAGTAAGAGATAGTATAATAACCTTCCTTCCAGTTAGGTCACTCAAGGGCCTTATCCACACACAACCAATGCCTGGCCAGCCTCATTTTCCTTTGCTACAAAACGTGAACTACACAGAAGCCAGAACAGGCCATGAGGTATCTCCTGTAGTCTCTACCTTGAGATACGCTCTCTCACTGAAGCTGAAGCTCATTTCAGCAGGGCTAGCCAGCCAGCCAGCTCCCCAGGCCCTCATGTCTCTACACTACGCTTGTGTCTAGAAGTGCGGCCATGTGTGGCTTTTCATGTGGGTGCTGGGCCTTCAAAGGCTTGCACAGCCCATCCTAGTGTACCCCGCGAGTCAGCTTCCTAGCCTGAATCCGTGATCCTATACCAATGCTTCTAAGGAAACAGCCAGCCAGTTTCCATTATCCTCTACACCCACAAAGCCATCACCTTTCACCAGCCAGTCCCACACCAATACATACATTTGTTCCACGTGTTTTTTCTACTTTGCAGGATGTGTTGGCACACACTTTTGATCTCAGCACTTGGGAGACAAGGGCAAGTGGATAGATCTCTGTAAGTTTGAGGTCAGCCTGGTGTACAAACTAAGTTCCAGAGCAGCCAGGGATACACCGGGAGACATCTCAAAACACAGCATGAAAGCAAATAAGGAGACAGACAGACAAAGAGAAGAGAGAGAGAGAGAGAGAGAGAGAGAGAGAGAGAGAGAGAGAGAGAGAGAGAGAGAGAAAGAGAGAGACTATTTACTATGTACTTACTGAGTACTAATATGAAACCCAGAACCAACAGCAAGCACTACACTCATCTGAACAAGTCATATTGTCTAGTAAAGTACATCATAGCTTTCCTCTAATTGGAAAAACTATCTAGAATTTTAGCACTATTTGTTGGTATGTTTCTCAGGATGTCTCTTCTTTTTCTGCTACTAATTTTGAAAAGCAAAATAATCAACCAAGAGCACAAGAGTCAGCAATCAAGAACACTTGACTATAGTATGGGAGCTCAATTCAGAAAGGTAGTTTGTCACCCATTCCACCTCAGCTGGAGACACACATCAAGAGACTGGTGTTTATCTCTGAGCACGTCTTGCACATACATTTTCTCGAGCAGACAGACTACTGACTCCATCAGTGACTACTGAATTCATCAGTGATGAAACAGACTGTAAGGGTGAGTATGTTGTGAACGGAGTCCATGTAGCTCACACCATGTCCACGACCATGGTTAAAGGTCTTTTATACTTCCAGAGATAGTGTTTAAATGCCCATACAAACACAAGTACAAATCTTTCTCCTATTTTATTTAAAAGGTTTTTTCAGACTTATTTATTTTTGTGTATGCGTTTTTTGCCTGAATTGTACATGCACCATGTGGCCAGCCTTATGCCTGCAAAGTTCAGAGAATCCAGAAGAAGGCATGGGACCTCCTGAAACCAGAGTTGGGACAGTTGTGAGCTGCTGTATGGATGCGAGAGCCTCTGCCAGAGTACCAAGTGCTCTTAACTGCTGACCGATCTCGCCTCTATTTTTAGCCTGCTGTTCTGTTCCCTCTAGATTTTCACTCAATATATTCTGATCCTTATTAAATGATTAGTGTCCACCTTAAATTCATTACTAGTGCTCACTGAGGCCCACACACTGCGTGGAGGCAGCACTGCTAGTTTCCAGTACTTTACTGCTGCTGCAAGGGCACTCCTGATATACTTAGCTCGGCAGTGAGAACAATGTGTAAATATTAATTCTCATCAGACACAGGGAAATAAACCTGTGCAAAAAAAATCAACTACCCACACGCTGACCCTGCTTGGCTAGCACCTGAGAGAGAGCGTGGCTCTTGGAGCACCTCTGAAGTTAAATGCCAGAGTAGGGAAGGAAAGACTCACTCTGCCTATCCTTTCTGTACCACCGATGTGGTTTATGCTTACATCTGAGTCTGCGATCTTGGTACCTAAGACAGATGGTGTGTGATGCGTTTCTAAGAGGACTTTCTTCAGGAGACCACTGCAGTGAGTTGCTCATAGATCCAAATACTTTTCTGTCTTGTGATATGAAATGTATCCTTACTCTTGTCATAGCTCCTAGATGTGCTATTTTGGAGACCTGTTCTTCGATTCTTCCTAGGAGTTATGCCAAGGTAGAATGTGAGCTTTCAAAAGTTGCATACGAGTATCTCAATTAATTCAATGAGCGCCTTATTATTTGCACAGTAAGGCAACTCAGAAAGCAAGAAAAAAAACTAGAAACTGGGAACCAGATTGGTGCAGCTTTATAAGTCCAAGTACACTAATGACATATGTATCCTCTTCCTTTCCTCATCTCTTCCTTAACAACTGAACTGAAAAATCAACTCTGAAGGAATCACATATTCATTTGAAAGAGAAATACAAATCGGTCCCAACCAAGATTCTAAGGTGCTGCCCATAAAAGGTTGGGAAGACACTGTTCAGGGACAGTCTCCTGAGGGTTGAGGGGATGAGTCAAGGAAGGCTTTTCTGCAGAAGGGGCTCCAGTGCAGTGATGAGAATATATTCATAGAAACAGTGAGGAATGAGTTTCAAAGAATGAGTCCTAGGAGAGAAGGTGGTACTCAGCAGAAGGTAAATGGAGTATGGAAGCATCTCACATAGGGGGGTGGCCTAGCACCATGCACCAGAGCCCAAGATCTCCAAAGATCGAAACGCCCTCACAAGATGGTATAGTCCAAGCACGAGGAGGAAAGGACCCAGGGCAACACTATCCAGTAGCAGCAACAGGACGAGGAGGTGGAGAAGGGGGGCGAGAGCGGTTCTCACTTTTGAGAAAACAGTAACAAAAGAAACCTACACTAAGCCCTGGTACTGATGAGCTGAAAGCTCCCATGTGAATTTGTGCCGTTCAGAATGTAGACCCAAAGCAATGCATGCTCATTTATACCTCACCCACTCCTCTCTCTTTAAGGACTTGAAAAGCAATAGGGACAGACCAAAGCTTAGTGTCTTTATCTACCTTTCTCCCCTGAAAGGAACCAATACATCTTTATATAGACAGATTTTAGAATAGGAAAATCACAAAGATTAAAAGGCCTGGAAAACCTCTATTTGCCACAATATAAAGGTGTTCAAAGAACAGAGTGGTAAGGAGTGCCCCCCAAAGTAAAGAAGTCAGCTTGAAGGCCTCTTTTGTGTTAAGTTGGACTATAATGGATATAACACATTAGCAAAACAGAAAACCAGTAATTCACACTAACACAAATAGGTCCTGGAGGAAATCCAGTTTGATGAGAAATGGGCCATCTAGAGTAGAGTTTAAAGAACTTCTAAAACCGGGACACTGAAATGGCTCAGTGGTGAAGGTGCACGCTGTCCAGCCTGGTGACCCACGTGGTAGAACAAGTGACATGTGAAGTCCTCTTCTGACCCCCACATGCACACACACACACACACACATGCACACACCTACAGACCGACAAATGTACACATATACAGTTTGTTTAATTACTAAAACTTTATCGAGAAGCAATGTAGACATACTGTGAAAAAAGTTAAACATCAGTAATGGAAAACTAAAATTGTATACCATGTTATGATCTTTGTACAATGAAAAGAATAGTGCTTTTGTGATGTCCTATGAAATATATACCATCTAGGGGGGCTGAAGAGATGGACTAGAGGTTAGGAGCATTCATTGTTCTTGCAGAGATCCAGGTTCAGTTCCCAGCACCCACACCATGGCTCCCCACCATCTGTAACTCGGCTCCAGGAAATCCGACTCCTTCTGACTAATGCTGGCACTGCACCCATGTGGTAGAGAAACATTCCAGCACAGACACATACAATTAAAAAAGAGACATACTCAATTGCAACCTAATAATGAAAATGTAAAAATAAACTAAATCATACGTTACAGAACAGTTGCCCTACAACTATCATGAAAGCTCAAGAAGGACTAAGCAGGGCCTTGGGATGAAGGAGAGAGACTAAGGCATCACACACACATGTGATCTGTGAGTGCGGACCGCTCCTTCATAGAGCAGCACAGACCAAACGCAGTCTGTAAGTATAGCTGCTCCTTCAACATAAGGTATGGCCAGACAGCGGCAAACCTGCATGAGGACAAAAGTGTTACTGGTTCTCACTTTCTACTTTTCACAGCTGTGTTACTGTTAGGGCATCAGAGCCCTAAAAGAAGAGTTAGAGGACTGTGAGCTACCAAATGGGTGCTAGGAAACAAACTCAGGTCTTCTGTAAGAAAAAAGCAAGTACTCTTACATGCTGAGCCCCCCTCTAGACCCTGCAACTGTTTTAAAACTTAGAAGCATGGGTCAGCAAGGTGCCTCAGCATCTTGGCCACAGAGCCCGAGCATCCTAGCACAAGTCCCTACATAGACTGTGGAACTAGAGCTGATCTTCAGTCGGGGTGTTCACTGACCTCCACATGTGTGCAACAGCATGCCTGCACCCGGACCCCCACCAGGCTTGGCAGTTAAGTGTTTTTACTCAGTTTCCCCACCTTCACTAGCCACTATCCTCATATTTTTTTATTGCTTCTGTATACCTATGGTAACAGAAACGGGAAACTTACGTCAATTTCCATGTGGCGAAATCTGCACACCTGTCGAAAACAACGACCTTCCTGCCATAGTGTGCAAACAGTTTCATTTCCTAGTGCAGCTTCACAGTGACGGAATGGGCAGCTGTCACCCTGTGAACAAAACAGGCAAGGATTGTGGCACGTGTCATAGCAATAGTGTCCAGGAACTTAAACAGACACACTAGTAAGCGAAGACCTGCAAGGCAGAGAACAAGATGTAGCAATAGCAGCAACCACCCAAAGCAACAGACCTGTGTGTGTGACCTACTGCCTTTCGTTGTTTGTCTGACACGGCCCTCACAGCCAGGGCTGGGAACTCCCCATGCACATTAGGCTGAATGACAGGGGCTTAAGGACCTACCTTCCTCTCTAACCCCACAACAACCGCATGCCATCAAGCCTGGCCTGTGACGTGGATTCTGGGTATGGAACTCAGGTTCTCATGCTTACCTGCGAATCCTTCACTGACTGAGCTACCTCCCCAGCCTTCACCCACTTCTTTGTTGTTTTTGAGACACGTTCTCACTATGCAGTCTCCGTAGGCCTAAAGCTCACTGTGTAGCCCCTGCCTCCCTAGTGCTAGGATAAAAGGAGTGTGCCATCACACCCAGCTTTCCTCAACCTACTGAGTACACAGCTGACTAAGGACCTGAAGAAGACAAGGACTCTAAGGAAAGAAAATATCCTCTAAAACACCATGTAATTCGCCTTCAAAATGGCTTCAAGTCCTGATGTCAATATTCCCTAGCTTTTGATAGAAAATAAGAAGGGAAGTGGAAAGGCTGCAAGTGATAAAAGCATAATTACTATATGATGAATAGTTACTTTTACTATCTGAAACAAACTGCTATTGTACAAACTGCTGATATTAAAGTCCCTTTTTTAAAATCTTGCTTTTCTTCTGCAGTGTCAGGACCTGAATCCAGTAGCCCTCAGGCTTGCATGTGCTCTATAGCTGAGCTCACACCCAGTAGGAAAACATCCTGCCCCTTACCCGAACTCTGTGAGATGGGCTGGCTACCGGCACAGGAGGCCCTTGCAACCCTCCTATCTCTATTACCATACTTAGCTAGACTTAGCTGCTTAAACACAGCATCACAGTGATTTTAGAACAAGCTACTATAGTACACAAATGTACAGGACTAGCCATAAAGAAATATGAGACAATGACATGCCAGCCTAAATAGTGCTACCAAAAACTCAAGCAGACAAACAGGACATTCTGACAGAAAAAGCAAAACCCTAAAAGTAGCATTCTCTTCTTACTAGCAGAAAACATGGAAGAGGTCAAATTTAACCCATAACAGCTCCCGAAATTACTATACAACCCACCCATTCATCTAAACAAGATAGAGAAAAAAAAAACCAAAAACCCCAGAGCTGCTGAGCCACAGAGGCCAAAGTCTCTGGAAGGCACTTGGACTAGATTAATTACGGCAGAATGACAACTACATAACATGGGCACTTTGGGGTTTTGTGGCACATGGGAAAATAGTAATTATATATAAATGAAAAAATGAGCGATGGGTTTTTTTTTCTTTTTTCTTTTTTTTTGGAGCTGGGGACCGAACCCAGGGCCTTGGACTTGCTAGGCAAGCGCTCTACCACTGAGCTAAACCCCCAACCCTGAGCGATAGGTTCTTAACACACAATTCTTCACTAACAACTGGTAACGGGTGATATAACAGCTGAGCAAGACACAACATAAACAGTTTAGAATGCAGGGAATCTTAGCTAATTTTATTTAAGAAACCACAGGAAGCACGGATTTAGAGATGCCAGTCTTACTTTGGTGCATGTAGAATAGAAATAAAAATAGCAGTCTTCTCCCTGATTAGGCATACTGGGTAAATTCTCAGGCCAAAAGTGGCTTCCTGGAACAAGCCACTGCTTCCTCGAGGTGAAGACCAGCTCCAAGTACTCTTGAAGTGGACTTATTCTTCCAATGACAACTCAACCACAGAAATCGTCTTTAAAACGTAAATCCTGAAAAGGAGAGACAGTGAAATTAAAGTACTTTGGATTAATTCTTCCAAACTCCTCCTCCAATGCTTAATGACACCACTATGTTAAACTAGATGTGAACTGTGTTAGCAGGCGCTTACCACACAGAGCATTCATTATAAACAAGCTGCTTATGAGTATTGTATGCTCCCATATGCGATATAAAACGTCTGCTAAGGGCAGCTATGCCCTGTTCTTCTGAATGTTCTATGGTGCTTGTTGCACTGTTTCAGTATAAATTTAAGTAAGTACTGCTAAACACATGAGCTGCATTTTACAACAGAACACAGACTACTTTTAAAAATACTTACCGCCAATGTTATTTTCACCTAAATGAAAAACTCAATTATCTTCATAAGCATGCTATCTATATTAGAAGTATAGAATTATCCCTGACCAGAAGAACCCTACTTAAACAGAGTATTACTGAAACCATCATCTTTGAGAAGATCTACGGGGTGGTTTAGCTACTAAGATTGCAAAGGAGCAAAGAAATCTTCCAGGGCAGACCCAGAGAATGGTGACAACTCAACTGGCATTCTAATCCTCGTCCTTACCATTTGCTGCACACACACAGAATATGCAAAAAGGCTGCTACAAAAGCAAAACATACTATCAGAGCACATGAGAATGTGGAAGGGGACCGCTATAAATTCTAAGAATGCCAGCTAAACCCTGGCTTACCACTTCAAAGAGTCCAAAGCCAATCCTATCTTCCATTAGTAAAGTAATTCCTAATCCAAGAATTGTTCATCAAGATGAAAGCTGGCCTTCAAGCCAGTGATCCAAAGTTAGCAACAACGAGTCTTCAACTAACCACTAACCACGTCACAAAATCTTTACAATGTATGTACCCATTATCAATGATTCCACTCTACAATTCAAGGTTAAAAAGACAACAAATACTCAAGTAACAGCACAAATCAAAGTAAACCTCCATCTTGATTCTCACAAGAAATTAACACCCAGAAACTGTCGGGTTCAAAACCTGAGACTCTGTAATGTGTCCACACATAGCTATAAAACATACTTTAGTGCTCACAGGGGAAAGATGCTGAAAGCCCACAGACACCTACATGTGGACATAGCTCTGGGATAGAAAAGTTTTGAAATGCTCAGTGGATAAAGCACCAACGAAACTGCTGCTAGAAATAATTACACTGAAGGTGTAAGAATCAAAGCAAGGGGCTGGGGAGGTGGCTCAGCGGTTAGGAGCACTGACTGCTCTTCCAGAGGTCCTGAGTTCAGTTCCCAGCAACCATCTGTAAGCAGATCTGATGCCCTTTTCTTGCCTGCCTACAGATGTATATGCAGCAGAGCACTCATACATTAAAGAGAAAAAAACAAAAAACAAAAACAAACAAACAAAAAAGCACATGTCCAGGACTTTCAACACAGAACAAGGTTCTTTCAGAGGATCTGGGTTCAATTCCCAGCACCCTGCAGCAGCTCATAGCCATCACCAAATAACTAAAAGATAAATCAACATGAGACAAAAGGATGCATTATGTGAAAAAAATTTTTAGAGAATTCAACTCCCAGAAGTGGAACCTGTGTAAGTATGAGGAATGGCATGGGCAGACAGAGCGGCCTTTAGAGACCCTGGGAAGTGCTTGACCCAGTGGCAGACTTCTAAACAAAGGCAAGCTCAGACTTCAGCTACAGGTCCAGCTACCGGGCAATGGATTTTAAAGGAGATAAAGACCAGAGATGCAACCTTTTAAAACATTCCACAGAAATCTCAGGATGTAAGTCTTTAAAATATGGGAAAAAACAAAAAACAAAAAAAGCCCAAGAAAGGGGTTGGGGATTTAGCTCAGTGGTAGAGCGCTTTGCCTGAAGCGCAAGGCCCTGGGTTCGGTCCCCAGCTCCAAAAAAAAAAAAAAAAAAAAAAAAAAAAAAAAGCCAAAAAAAACCTCAAAAGGTATGCCATCAATGTACTCAATGCATTCTTAAAAAATACATGATTGAAGCAGATATTCTAATAAAAAATTAGAAGTAGAAAAAGAATAAAACCAACTCACATACAAAACATTGATGTTTCAAGCATTTATGTTGTTTGAGATGAGGTCTTAATATAGTTTTGAAGGCTGATGAAACTTGCTATCTTCCTGCCTCTGACTCCCAATTGCTAGGATCACAGGGCACAGTAAACTCAAAAAAATTTTACAAAAAATTATGATAGAATGAAAATATTCTAAGTAAAGCATTAGCTAAGTGATTTATTATACAGTAAGAAGAGTACACTGCATGACCTGAAAGGTTCATTTCAGAACTAAGAGTGGCTTAATATTAGGAAATGCATTGCATTAATAAAAACCAAAAGCAGTCAGGTGGTACACACTTCAATCCTGAAACTCAGGAGGCAAGGCAGGTGGATCTCTGAGTTAGAGGTCAGCTAGGTCTTCAGTAAGTTCCAGGACAGCCAGGGTTACACAGACACAGAGAGATCCTGTCTTACTAAGGATTATATTGCTGAGAACAGACACCATAACCAAGGCAACTCTTAATTGGGGCTGGCTTACAGGCTCAGAGGTTCAGTCCATTATCATCAAGGCTGGAGCATGGCAGCATCTAGGCAGGCATAGTGCAGGCAGAGCTAAAAGTTCTAGTCATCTGAAGGCTGTTTGTGGAAGACTGATTTTCAGGCATCTAGGGGGAGGGCCTTAAGCCCACACTCACAGTGCCACACCTAGTCCAACGCCTTCTACTAGTACTACTACTCCCTGGGCTGAGCATATTTACAAACCATCACATTCCACCCCCTGGCTCCTAGGCTTGTTCAAACACATGAGTCTATGGGGCCCACACCTAGCCATAGCATAATTTAAAAAGTACATTTAGTCCAACTTCCAAAGACCCCATAGTCTATAGCAATCTCAACAATGTTAAAAGTCCAAAGTTCAAAGTCTCTTCTGAGATCCATCCAATCACTTAACTGTAATCCCCGAATCAAGACAGAAAACCAGCTGGGCAAACTCCAAACCCTGCATCCCCATGTCTGATGTCAAAGAGTTTTCAGATCTCCAATTCCTTTTTCATCTTTATTGACTGAAACAAACTTCTTTTCCATGGCTGGTTCCACTCCCTGTTAGCAGCTTTCCTCAGCAGATAACCCACAGCTCTGGCATCTCGAACATATTGGGGTCTCCAAGGCAACAACATTACAACTTCTTGTTTCAATGTCTGGGATCTTCTGGGTTCCTCTTAAGGGCTGGCATCACTTCTCCAGCTCTGCCCTCTGTAGCACGCTAAGCTCAGGTTGATCCACTCCACTGCCACTGCTGTTCTTGGTGATCATCCCATGGTACTGGCATCTTCAATACAATGGGGTCTTCTGCTGTAACTAGGCTTCACCAATAGCCTCTCATAGGCTCTCTTTATGGCGCCAAGCCTCAAATCCTTTGCATGGCCCCTTCAGTCCTGAGCTATTAACTACAACAGAGGCTGCACCTTCACCAATGGCCTTCCATGGTCTCTCACAGCGCCAAGCCTCAGCTGCTTTCCATGACCCCTTCATGCCTTCAAAACCTGTACCACCTGGGTGACTTTTACACATTACCAAGTACAGCTGCAGCATGAGGTACAACGCAGCTTTTTTGTGCTCTCAGAAAATACTTCCCAGAAGACTTCACCTCAGAGATGCTCTTCTTAATCACCACTAATTTCTTACCTCCAGCTAACCAGCATCAATTGGCCCAGTAATCCCTTCTATTCTGGACTCTAAAGCCAGAGCCGATGGCTGCTGAGTTCTGCTGCTTGCAAGAGCTGAACATGGGCCCCTTATTCTATTATATTGTCACTAGCTTTCTGTTTTCCAACTCCTTCACTGCCTAAGCTTGGCTGTCCTGCATCTTGCTCTGTAGACTGACCTTGAATTCAAGAGATCTGCAGGCATTTCTCCTGAGCACTGAGATTAAAGGTGTGGTCCACCAAGGTTGGACTTTCTTCACCTACAACTTGCTCTGCCTCAGACTGGCCTTGGACTCAGGCCTGCTTGGGATTTAATCTCGGGATTAAAGGTGTGTGCCACCAAGCCTGGGTCTAAAGTTATCGGATAGGATCTTGCCCCAAAGTCCCACTCTCTTAATCCGCTATCTCCCAGAATACAGGACTCAGCTCCATTTTACTTGCTGGTGCCCCTTTAATACTCAAACCATGTATTTTATATTTTTCCTTTCTAAGCTTGCTATGCTTGATCAAAATGCTCTCCATGAGACTTAACCAGAGAACAGAGTCTCTGCTGGGCTCTTCTGAGACTTCTTTGTCAATGCAATCAATATAAATCTCTTCACCTTAGCCTCAGGCAGACTCTTCAGACAGGGACAAAAAATAGCCACATTCTTCACGAAAGAACCACAAAACAGTCTCTATGCCATACACTGAAATTATTCTCTTCTAAAACCTCTTAGGCCAGGTCTGCACAGTTCAAATTACTCTCAGCAACAAAGTCTTCCATATTCCTACTAGGATAGCCTATTACACCCCACTTAAAACATTCCACTGCTTTCTAAAT
Organism: Rattus rattus; assembly: GCF_011064425.1. Lineage (NCBI taxonomy): Eukaryota > Metazoa > Chordata > Mammalia > Rodentia > Muridae > Rattus > Rattus rattus. Next base: position 2,043,037 of record NC_046163.1, on the reverse strand, counting down.
CCAAAGTCCCAAAATCCACAATCTTCCAATCAAAAGCATGGTCAGGCCCATCACAGCAATACCTAACTCCCTGGTACCAACTTCTGCCTTAGGGTTTTACTGCTGTGAACAGACACCATGACCAAGGCAAATCTTAGAAGGATAACATTTAATTGGGGATAGCTTAACAGGTTCAGAGTTTCAGTCCATTATCATCAAAGCAGGCATGGTGCAGGAAAAGCTGAGAGTTCTATATCTTTATCAGAAGACTGTGTCTCAGGATTTTACTGCTGTGAACAGACACTATGACCAAGGCAACTCTTATAAGACAAAACTTAATTGGGGTGCTTACACGTTCAGTGTTTCAGTCCGTTATCATCCAGGTAGACACGGTGCAGGAGGAGCTTAGAGTGCTATATCCTCACCTGAACGCTGCTAGCAGAAGACTGGCTTCTAGGCAGCTAGGATGAGGTTTTTATTTCCCACACCCACAATGACACACCCACTCCAACGAGGCCACACCTTCAAATAGTTCCACTCCCTCAAAGCCCTGTCCAATGATACTCCTATTCCAACAAGGCCACACCTCCAAATAGTGCCACTCCCTAGGCCAAGCGTATTCAAACCATGACAGGCCCTGTCTCAAAAAAACAAACAAACAAACAAACAAACAAAAAAACAACCACACAAATAATCCTTGATCATCTTTGTAAGACTTGAAAACAAAACATGTATGATGACATCAAAAAGAAAAGTATGGCTAAATAAACCAATCAAAGTGTGACACTCATTTCTCACTGGGGCTGGGGGAAGCTAGAAGACAGCTCAGTGGATAAAGCCCTTACTCACATAAGCATGAAGACCTAAATTCAGATTCCCAGCAGCCAGTAAAGCCAGCCAGTCACAGAAACCTCTAATTCCAGGACTCCTATTAAAGGTGGGGGGTGGGGACAAGAGAATCCCAGGAATCTCCTCTGGCACTCAGATTCAATTAAGACCCTATCTGAAACAAGGTGATAAGCCAAGACCAACATCCAAGGTTCTCCTGACCTCTGCAGAGTCAAGTGTACGCACAGATGCACATGGACTACATACACACACAGAACACAAAGAAGTCAAGTGTGGTAATATATGCCTGTGACCCCAGTACTGGGAGGTGGAGGCAGAAGACGGGTCGTCCTCAGCTACATACTGAACTGAAGCCAACTCAGTTGGGCTATAAGAGACTCCGTCTCAATAAAGACAAAACAAAACCACACCAAAGTCCAAACCAAACAATCCCCTAACTAGTACATTATCTCCACCCCCCTCTTTGTTTTTGAGATAGGGTACTAAGTTGATCAAGGATCACACACACACACACACACACACACACCCCACAGTAAACTACTAACTTTCTAAAAACAAAGGAATACTCACTCCTCACAGTGTTTGGCACCATTCCAGTGTTCTAGTACACGGAAGAGTTTGAGGAGCACAAATACAAGACAGGACAAACTCTAAGCCAATCTATGGTATGAGGGTGCAAACCTTTAATCTCAGCACTCGGGAAACAGAGAAAGTGGATCTGTAAGTTGAGCCAGTCTAGTCTATAAAACGAGTTCCAGGATGGCCAGGGCTACACAGGCTACACAGGAAAACAATTTCAGGAGTGTGGGGGGACCCAATCAAGAACACTCCAGTGGGCTGGAGAGATGGCTCAGTGGTTAGGAGCACTGATTGCTCTTCCAGAAGTCCTGAGTTCAATTCCCAGCAACCACATGGTGGCTCACAACCATCTGTAATGGAACCTGATGCCCTCTTCTGTTATCTGAAGACAGCTACAGTATACTCACATATATATAAAAAAAAATCTTTAAAAAAACACTCCAGTGTCTGCAAATTATTTGCTTGCAAACTAGCAAATCTAACAACTAACTAGAAAGTACTGGAAACAGCAAGACTATAAATAAGAAAGATAACCATGAAACTGTACAATTGTCCCATTCGGATAACAACTCTTGAGTGAGGCTGTAAAAGATGAAGAAAACATGTGAAAGTCATATTAAATACAAAACCAAAAGCTGAGCAGTGACCAGGAATAGAAGACCTGGGTAATTCATAACTAGGACAATAGAGGATTAAGGAAATTAATTCACCACCCAAATAATAAACACCCTGAATTCAATTCAGAATACCAAAGAAGTTTCTCTCTGCAATTTGAATCTGTAAAATCATTATCAATAGTTGAGAAAAATGAAGGAAATTTAAAAAGGAACAGAAGAAGGGCTGGGAAGATGGCTCAGAGGTTAAAGTGCTTACTGTGCAAGCATTAAGGCCAGAGTTTAGATTCCCAGAACCCACATAAAACACTATGTGGGCAAGGTAGTCCTCATCTGACAACTCTATCAGTGCAAAGTGTTACAAGGAGCACCAGACTAGCTGTCCAGACTGACTATCTCAAGACATGCTCACCAGTGAGATCCGGACCAGTGCGATCAACATAATCTTGGGGCCTCCACATGCACGCTCATACATGCAAACATGAATATACACACATACATAGCACACATGCACCCAGAAATAAAAAAGGAGTGGAAGAGTTGTGCTCTACCTGACTGTACAGTAAGTATAAAATGGTTAAACACAGACTATGAGCAACTACACAAAGCAGTAATGCAAAAAGGTAATGAATTTGGCTGCAAGAAAGTTTGAAATTAACAATAAAGTCAATCAATTGAGAAAAAGTCTCCTTAAACTGCCATGGTGACTTAAGTGTCAGATCCTTAGAGTAAAGCACATTCAGAACCCACAACTGCAGTCAGCAAAAAGCCCCATCTGATGAAGTCTTCCCTACTTGTAGAGTGGTCATGTCATGCAACTGTAGTCCTTAAATAGCATCTGAATATAGAGCATGCATATATATATATATATACACACACACACATATATGTATATGAATACACAGTATATAAAAATCTTTTTAATATGCTGAGTGAAAATACCTTTTCTATAATACTACAGTTAAAAACCATTAACAAAATAAGGAGAAACCATTTATATAGCAATGACCCAGCAACAAAGTGGAAAAAGATTTGCTATTTTTACTAAAAAGGATACAATCATGAGCTTCCACAGGTAAGGAAGGCCTCAGCTGTTCAGTAAATTGTCAGCAGTTCTTCTGAGTAAAGTAACTATTCTGTGAATGAACTGGTTCTAAGTTTACACAGATATATGCATCCAATTTACTGGATGCAGGGCTTTTGTTAATGTCAAACAACAAGTGATACATTACATTATGGCACATCCACACTGTGAAATACATGCTATATAGCTACTGCAAAGACAAAATAAAGACACTTATCTGGACAAGGAGGTATTCAGTAATGAATTAATGATGGTTATTCTCAAAGGAAACAGATTATAGAATATCACCTTAGCTCCAGAAAGAAAGGATAGTTTCCATCCAAAATAATTAAAAGTTTATTTAAAAAGAATTACAAGAGTTAAAGCGTGGACAATGGCTTTTGAATGTTACTAGTCCAGCATGCCTTAAACTACATGACAAAGCCCCATCCCCACTTACATTAGCTGGTTGCTCTCAACAGGAACATCTGTGTCTTCACTCAGTTCCAAGCTATTACGCCTGTAGGTCGAACCAACACTCAATCCATGAATTAATAATAATGAGGTAGAAAGAATTTTCTTCCTCACATTGCCAAGGAAACCTCTCAGCCACAATTGAAACACAGGATGTGTTTTTAAAACAACTCCTGGAAGATTAAGTCCATTTGCATAACCTCTGTCAGACTGGAGACAGCTAGCATTAGCTATCTCCTCAAAAAAAGCCAAAAAAAGTTCATTTAAAGATGAACTTAAAATTCAAAAGAATTAAAAAAAATCCATCTTCCATAGCTGAGCATTATAATTTAAAAAAAAAAAAAAAAAAAAAAAAAAAAAAAAAAAAAAAAAAAAAAAAAAAAAAAAAAAAAAAAAGGTAAAAACACCACCAAAATTCAATAAGATCCAATTTCTGGTCTTCAAGATTTCTTCACCTATTAAGAAAAAAAACAGAAACCTTCCCCCATCTTTATTATCTGTATAATAAAAGCATACTGTATGTAAAAATATAAAGTGTTTTATGTATATAATATCCATATAATATATACTAACAGGCTTATACACACACAAATGTATAGAAATAAAACATTTGGGTAATTATTCTTTTAAAATATAATATAAAAGCCTTTAGATTTGGGTTCAATATAAAAATAGTGAACTTACTCTTATACCAAAGTACCATGAAGTTAATGTTACTAAATTTTACCCAGCCACAAAATCAAGATGAAAAGAAATCCACATATATGGATGTACTGATAGATACATATATGTCAATGTATATGGTCTGTTAACAGTCATTGTCAGGGAGTGTTTAACCAAAAAAGGTAAAAGCGTATAGTTACAGAGGAACTACAGAGTGGGGCAGTGAGCTGAAGAAGGCAGAGCAGCATTAGAGCCATTCTGAAGCAGCTCGGGCGAAGCACAGAGATGCTAAAGGAAGCTATTCTTCTTCCTTTATATCAACACAAGCATCACTGGTATGGCATTCAATGCTGGCCCTGCAAAGGTTTCCTGATAATTGATGATTAGAGCTAAAGACTTCACTCCAGTTGGTAAAGGGTAAATTTGGGGGGAGATGAAATTTCACTTCACATTTACCATTTAAGAATTTAAAATAAAAAAATTTAAGTTATTTTAATACACAGAAATGAGTTTCAAAACCAGCCCAGTAACAAAGCCACTTGCTTCTTATGTAATAAACACTACATACTTTCTAGGCTAAATCTTGCCAAATACTATCCAAGACAAAACTAAAATCAAGACTTAAAAAAAAGTGGACACCTTTTACTCACACTTAATACTAGTCAATTTTCCAGGAATTTTTTGGGCAGGGAATATCCCCAAATCTAAAATGAAAGAAAGGAAAAATTGGGATCTCCCATTAGTTATTCAGTCTGAAACAGCTAATAGACTTACTAAACGTCATCATTTTCTGGCCTCCCACTCAGTCACAGAAACAGACTCTGGAGTGGAAAGGCACCTGACAGGCCACTGAGACGGCTCGCTCATTTCAGCAATGACGCCTAACACAGTTAAAAATACAGTGGCCCAGACTTCAGGGAGGAATACTGAGCTACGGACCAGAAGCACCCTTTAAAAAAATGAACAAACTATAGAAATATTCTCTGGGAAACTCATATGGGGCCTGCCACGTTCATGAGGCTTGAATCCTGAATTCCATCATGTTCTTTGATTTTTACAGACATCTAATGTTTTTTACTGATAGGTTATTTAAAGGCACCTATATAATCCCTGTGTTTTGTACTACATTATAAAAAGCAAATCAAAGACCAAAAGTCATTTTTTCTAATTGTTTTGTAATGTTCCCTTTTATATAGACTCAACCTTAAATATAAAAGACAATTCCATCATACCCAGTAATCTGACATTATTTACTGACCAGTGTGAGGCAATTATGAATTTCTAAATAGGAAACAATGTTGTGGGTTTTCATGTCAAGCTGTGTCAGGGGTTTTAAAGAAATTTAAAAACAGGGAAGGGAAAGAATATGTTAATGCAGTCACTAACACATTCTAAACACGTCTGTGCTCATAGAAGTCCTGAATCACTGTATTTATACAAATCATAATTCTTGGGTAACCAAATCTTCCATGTTGGAAGCTCAATCTACCAACCAGAAATACCTAAGTCCTTCAACGCTGCACCATATGTTCTCAACACATCGACCTCTCGCTAGTGATACAAATGACACTTTAATAGATGTTAGTTATGCTGAGTTACAACTGTGAAATCTTCAAAGTTAACCTTCATTTTATCATCGTTACACTGCCTCTGCGGAGTTTTCAGCCATTCTGTAATTTTCGATTTCCCCAGGTGTTTCATTTTTGTTGCCTGGGCTGGTCTCAAACTCATGTGCTAAAGTCATAATCCAGCCTCAGTGTCTCAAATGGCCAGGACTATTGGCACTGTGACCACACCCAGCTATTTTTTAAAGGATAAATAGTATGACTACATATGATAACAACAGCAATAAGATATAATAATATAGCAAAAGCTGCCCATTTTAAGTAGGAAATAGTAAAAGAAATTAAGGTAGTATTTCTTTTTCATTGTTCTGAACAGCCTTATTTTCAGGGTCCCAGCTCAGAATCAATGTAGAATAGTCGTAGTTAACATTCTCCAAGTTCATTTTCAGAAATATAAGCTGCTCTATATTATCAAAGTCCATATTCATGATCTGCTTTGGATGAAAGTGGCTATTTGTGGTAAACATGCATTCAGATTGCCAACTACACATGGGGCAACTCAGATACTGAATGGCAACTTGGGTCAAGGCTGGCCATATGCTCACCTTCCTCTGCCAGTAAACCAAAGGGTCATCACCTCCTGAGAGTTCTGAATACTTCTCTTTGAAGTATTCATCTACTACGGCTACTGCAGAGGGGAACAAGAAGCTTCTGCTCCCAATAGCAACACTGTCTGCGGCTGAACTATCCATAGAACCTGCACTGGAGGTGCCTTCTTTTATAGAAGTAAATGAATCAGTCCCTAATCTAACTAAAGGGCCAGATGCTTCTGAACTTGCAATCTGGCAGGCCCCAGGCGAAGATTCCATATAATTACAAACCTCTTCTGCGAGGATCTGTTTGTAAGTTTCTAAATCAGCACCTTGAGGAAAAAAGTCCTCCAAACTGTTCTTAAAACAAGGATCTAACAAAGTAGCCAAGATACAATGCTTGGATTTGAGCATGGCACTTAGTAAGGCATCACTTTCAAGTTTCAAAGATAAACTGTCCACCAGATTGAGGGCCTGAGTAATACCTCTGACTTGAAAATCTTCTCTGAGTCTCTGCAGGGAAAAGAGGAGATGATGGATTATGGGTAGCACCTGATTCAGTCCTGTTGTCTTCACACTCACTCTCTGGGTGGCCTCCTCAAATGGCTTAAGAATATCACAAACGTATGTCATTAGAGTCCACTGAAGGGAGGTAAGTACAACTCCGCTGGCTCTGCCCAGACTATGGTGAACAGAGTAGCAATGCTCTAAGAGCCATTTTAACATGTAAAAGGTGGAAATCCAGTGGCCAGTTTCATCCTGCTTCAGATTCTTCCATGGAAGCTGGTGATCATTTTGGAATTCTTGTAGTATCTGGCGGGCCTTGACAGAATGGCTAAAATGATGGCAGGTTTTCCTAGCAGCCACTAACATATTCTCAATGCTTTTGTGCTCACAGAAGAAGTCCTGAATCACTATATTTAGACAATGCAGGAAGCATGGCACATGGGTAAAGCCACCACCTTTGATTGCATGTACCACATTAGAAGAATTATCAGAAACAATGAAGCTAGGGATAAGGAAGTTAGGAGAAAGCCACAGACCAATCTGGTCATTTAATTCTTGTAAAATGTTAGTTATCAAACAGTCTTTGGCTAAACCTGTAACACAAAGTACTGCCCACTTTCTAAAATTGGGAGTCCCACCATTACTGGGAGAAGATGCAGTTTCCAAAGAGACCCAGTGTACAGTCACAATGAAATAGTCAGTGGAAGGGTCATGAGTCCATATGTCAACAGTAAGGTGGATCTTTTGGCTTTGAACATTCTCTAAAGTTAAGAAAATTTTTTCTCTAACAGAATCGTATAACTGAGGTACGGCTTTGGTGAAAAAGTAAGTCTCTGATGGCAATCTATAGTCGGGAGCAACAATCTGTAGAAATCTTTGAAAAGCTGGGGTAGAGAAATAGTTGTAAGGATGCAGATCCTCCACAATCATTTGAATAACTGCCTGACTTATTTGACTTGAGGCTGCATCTTCGCAATGTGTCTCTGTCGTCCTTTCTCTCTCTTGTGTGTGCGCCAGATTATCTTGCTCTACAACAGGAATCGGGCTCTCAGATCTATTTTCAACCTCTAAAACAGGAGGTTCGTCTGTATCATCAGAGTCACTGAGGTCCTCAGCTGTTAAATCCTGGCTGCCTGATGACTTCTCTCCATGCAAAGTATCGTTCAAGAGATCACCGCTCTCTGTCTCAGTCTCGTCTAATCCATTCCCAATAGCACCACTGTCTTTGTTGGCAACAGCCCAGTGGATGGGATGTGTGGCCTGAAGATGTCGTTGAAGTGTTGAAGTTCCTAAGTGAGAGCCTGGCCTACCACGGCTCACGCTTCTTTTACATATGTTACACACGGCTCTTGAGATGTGCTGCGGATCAGTATAAAAAAAATTCCAAACTGCAGATGTCTTGGCTCTCGTTCCGGGAATTAAGGCATGCTTGACAATGTTGCTTTTGATGAGAAAGCGCCCTCTTTTTGCCCTCAGGGCATCAGATGTGGATTTATCACGTTTCTTACCCATTCTGTTTTCATCTAATGAATCAGTAGGAATATACTCAAAGCTTCCATTGCTTCCAGGAGAAGAAGGAGACAACGACAAATCCAAGGAAAAGTCCTCCTCCCCATTAGTGACTCCAAACTTGTTGGCCCTAGTCCAGTGAGGAGAATGCCTTGCCTGAAGATGCCTTTGAAGAGTAGATGTGCCAAGATGGCTGCCAGGCTTTCCCCTGCTGACACTTTTCTCACACAGGTTACAAACAGCTCTCCAGGTGTACTGGGGGTCAACATGAAAGAAGTGCCACACGATGGAGGTTTTGGCCCGGGTACTAGGCAGATAGATTTGCTTTTCTATATTGCCATCAAAAAGACTTTCTTCATCTTGCTCAGCAGCACTGGAAGCTAACGAAGCAGGGGCATCTGCAACAGGTCTCCCAGACCCCAAATCCTTACTAAACTTTTTGGCAAGAATCAATTTTTTTCGGCGTCTTTTCCCCTTAATTCGCAAACCCTTCTTTCTTTTCTTTTTAGCAGGCAATTTTGTCTCTTTATTCGATCCTTCTGCCACCATCTTTCCCTCTAGCACACCGTCTTCATCTGTATTTGAATTAATGGAAACACACCCCAGAACCCCAGCATCACTAAAAGCACTGCATCTTCTGCCAGGAGAGATCGAGGAAACTGGTACACTCAAAGTACATACACTCATTCTCTTTATGTCTCCAAAATCCGTACCAGAACCTTCCGGTGGGTTTCTTACTCTGGCAGAAATACAGCTGTCCCTCTCCACTTGTGTTACCTTCCCTCCAGTTTCTATGGGGAGTCAAGTTCCCTTTCAACCAGTGACTTCCAAGCCAGGTTATTTTTGGAGGAAAAATGGCAGCAATGGAGAACATTCCCAAAGTATGTCTTGCAGGGCTTTAGGAGTTCTTTTAACTTTCCAAATTCAAATCGTCCAGTGTCCTTATGTTATAGAAAAGAGAACTGAGGCCCATTTTCCCACAGTCATGGGATCTGGAGCAGCTAAAGGTCAAGTCTTCCAAATGGCAGGTTCATGTTCTTGCTGCCGAATCAAGAACTTCATCTGGCGAAACGCCTTCAGTTTTTAAAATATGTACTTTTAATGAATCCACATGACAACAACACTGATTTCCCCTTGATTTTGGGAATATTTTCAGGAAACTTCACTTAAACATAGTGCATCACTCAACAGTCATCATTTAAGACCGATTTGCCAATACAACCAAAAAAGTCAATTCTGGAAATCTAAATCAGATTCCACATACTAGGCATTAGCAGTAAACGCTAGCTATGCCCTTTCTGTTCTGATATTTTGAAAGATGTAGGTGGCTGGAAAAAAAATTAACTGGAAAAAAAATTTCAAAACAAGATAAGCTATATCCTTCATTTACGGCTTCTACCAAGAGTTCATATTTTTAGCCTGAAGCAACATTACAACCTGTAAATAACTCATAAGCTGACATTCTATGAGCAGCCAAACTAAAATGAGCTTTAAACCACTTCCATTCCTTTTCCGTGGATTCCCTCCCCTCCCCTCAATACCAACACGTTTACCCTACAAAAGCATGGCTATTCCCTAGCTCCACAGCCGCCTTCTCTGGGTTCAGAACCAAAGCCTGGTAGATGTCAACAAAACGAGCCTTCCCCATGGGGATCCGCACCGATTATGGGCGTCTAAGGGGTGTTCTTCTTACGGTCTCACCAATCCTACAAGAACGAAGAGTCCCTGTAGCTCTTGACTTCGATGATGAGGGCTTGGGCGGGAGAGTAACTAGAATGGGGTATGGAATAGGACACCAGAATTCGACTATGTATGTGGAATATGCGAAAATCTCCAAAGTAGTGGGACCCTAAAGAAGAAGGAGAGTAGGTAAACTCGGGTCCGGGCACTTGTTCTGATCTAGGAAGGGAGGGTCAGCTAACTAAAGAAACTGATTCCGGGAAGAAAGCAACCTAGTCAGTTCCCCTTCCGAGGGTCCGAAACAGTCGCTTTTAGGGGGCTACCCGGGGATCCCAGTTCGGGAACACCGGATGTGGGGGGGAGGGGAAGAGGTTGGTAAGTAAGGGAGCAGGCGCCGTGGGGGTGGGGCGAAGCGGGTGGGGGCAGGGAGGGTGGGAAAGTGAGCTGGAGTCTGGTTAGGAGCCCAGCAGGCCAGGGCCGCCGGCGGGAGTCCGGGTAGCTGCCGGGCTGATGGGCCCGGCTCGGACTTCCCGGGCTAGGCCGAAACTCGGGCGAGGGGAGGCCGCTGCCACTCCCCTCGCCCTCTTCTCCCTCCCAGGCCCCAAGTCACCCGGGAATCAAAAAACGGGTCTAGTTACCAGAGAACAGAAACTTTACCGAACCGATGACAATGTCTCCGACTCCCGCGTGCTGCCACGTCTATCTCTTTTCTTAGCTGCGGTCGCCCGCCGTCCTCACAGCAGCCGAACAAGCAGAAACCCAAGACTGCCAGCGTCAAAGATGGCGCCCGGCTACAGGCTCGGCTTTAAGGCTGGGCCAGTAAAAGTGCCAGCACGACGCAAAGCGCAGGCATTCTGGGAGGTGTAGTTTCCTCTATGAGGCGAGCCTTAAGATGGCTTCTTGGGTCATAGGGTCACGTGTCACGGAGGCGCGGAGACCAGACTTTCTTTCTGTGAACCCGGATGCCTCTCAGGAAATTATTCTTCACGAAAGTCTTGTTTTGCTGTAAAATCAGGGCGATAAGCAAGAAACCTGTCTACCAGATATCAAACATTAGATTTATATTAACCAGGGTTTGTGTAATGAGTCTTCCAAACCTGATATACTTTGAATTAAAAATTAGCGCCGAACTGGCCGGTTGTGGCAGTGGAGCACGCCTTTAATCCCAGCACTTGAGAAGCAGAGACAACTAAGTGTGAGTTTGAGAACAGCCAGGTCTATATAGTGAGTTCCCAAACAGCCAGGACTATTTAGAGAGTCCTATAAAACAAAAAAAAACAAAAAAAAAAAAAAAACAAAAAACAAAAAAAAACCAAAACCAAAAACAAAAAAACAAACTACCATTAAAAGAAAAACAAAAAACTACTTTTCTCTTGCAAAGTTGAAGGATTTCCATAGCAGAAGTTCTGCTCTGGGTGCTTTCCTTTATTTAATCACATAGATTAAATATTAAATATTGTTTTGATCTTTTGAGACAGAGACACACTATGAACCCCTAGCCTGGAACTTGCTCTGTAGGCCAGGCTAGCCTCCAATCTGTAGCAATTCATTCTCTGCTTCTTGAGTGCTAGGGCCACGGGCATCTGGTATCATGCCTGGCTAGTTTTGCTTTGTTTGTTTTAGAAAAATAATCCTTGCTTAATAAAAAATTTACAAGATATCACAATGTGTAAAGCACTTCCCGTGTGCACCTCAATTAGATCCCTGGAATCCATAAAGTTGTCCTCTGACATTTAAAGGTATACCATGTCAGGCACACCCATCAGACAGTAGTAATTTAAACAGTGAAAATAAAATCGTAAGGGGAGCCAGGGCTCAAAGTTCAATCCCCAGGTTGGGGTGTCTGGAAGGTATAAAGTGGGGAAGGAGGAATTTATTAAGGTTGAGAGACAAGAAGGAAAAAATACAAGCAATTGCCTCTCATTATTCACAGCCTGTACTTTTCCTTTTAATATGAAGACAGACAGACACAAGACACACAGATGCACATATACGCAGATAGACAGACAGACACGCATAGGTAATTTTTAATGACCTCTGGGCCTGGTATAGTGGTGCATGCCTTTAATCCCAACATTCAGGAGGTAGAGGCAGGGGATCTCTGGGTGCAAAGTCAGCCTAGTCTACAGAGTTCCAGGGCAGCCAGGGCTACACACAACACAACACAACACAACACAACACAACACAACACAACACAACACAACACAACAAATGGCATCGGGCCTTGTAACTTTAAGTCATAATGACAGACAAGCCTACACAGGGCCAGCCAGGGTGCTCTCAAAACCTTTGTTTATTGTTTTTGCTAACTGGTTTGGTTTTGTTTGGTGGCAGGGACATTGTTACTGTATTTTGAAACAGTCTCACTCTGTAGCTCAGGCTGGCCGTGAAGTAATTGTTCTGCGGTAGATTCCCAGCTGCAGCCCTTACAGGCCTGTGCAGCTCGGCTTCAGCTATATTTAGATAACTGTACTAGTTTGGCATTGGAGAATTCCAAAATAGGGTATGCTCCCTGGCCATATGGCAGTGTGGAGTTCTCATGAAGATGTGGTGTTTCCCAGACAGTGCACACAGCCACACATCAAGCCATGGTTTAGACAGAAGTTGAAACTCAATTCTTACACGATCCAGATAGGGGTGTGTGTGTGTGTGTGTGTGTGTGTGTGTGTGTGTGTGTGTGTGTGTGTGTGTAGACTATAACTCAAGCATTTAGTAATTCTTCACTGCAGCCCTTTCTTACCTAGAAGGGATGGAATGCAGGCCGAGTATTGGCATGTCTTCTGAGGTTTTCAACGAGAGCAGGAGAGAAAGAAAGAGAGTGGGGTGGGAACACTCACCAGAGATTTAGATTGCCGGAGGTGCGGGGTGCATGGGTGTGGGCCTGTGGAAATTAGAGGATTGTTTCATGGGTCATCCCTTAGATGCCATTGTCCTCTCTCACCATCTCTCACAGTCCCGGAACTGCAGGCAGGCCAGCAAGCCCCAGGACCCCACCCACTGCAGTCTCACAAGTGCTGGGATTGTAATCCCGAGGCATGCCTGAGTTTTCCCATGGGTTTTAAGAATCAAGCTCAGGGCCTTGAGATCCTGGGGTCAGCATTTACTCAGGACACTATCTTCTCAGCCCAGAATTCAGATTTTTTTTTTTTTTTGTGAAAAAAAAAAAAATCCTCAAACTTTTGGACCCCAAACTACATTTGGAAGCTCCTTCTGAAATCTGACTTTACTGACTGATTTTCAATCTCTACCTTCCAATTTGTGTGGAAGAATGAAAGGAAAACCCAAGCAGTGAAGGGAAGTCAACAAAGGAAAGTTGATGTGATCATAATTGAACCAAGGAAGCCCCATTCCAGCAGCAGAAGTTGGCAGCTTTTGACAGGTGGGTCCGTCTGGCTTTAGAGTCAGGGGTTGTGGAATCTCCCTCTGGGGAGGTCCAGAGAAGCCATTGTGTGAAGCTGGGAAGGGGAGGCCTAGATTGTTTTGGAAACCCCTGGATAATGAAGATGCAAGAGCTATGGGATACCTATCAAGGAAAGCTGCAGGCTTAGTGTGAAACCAAGCCAAGAGAAAGAAGTGTGCTATGGAGATCACAGGGTAGAATGTGGTGGTTTGAATAAGAATGGCCCCCAGAAGCTCACATATTTGAATGGTTAGCCATTTGAATCAATAGCATTGAATCAAAGTCATTGAATCAGATAGTGACACTACTTGAAAGTATTAGACAGATTAGGAACTGTGTTCTTTAAAACAAAACAAAACAAAACAAACAAATCATGCCTTTGATCCCAGCACTGGAATGGTTGGAGGGCAGAGGCAGGTGGATGTCAGTAAGTTCAAGACCAGTCTGTTCTACAGAACAAGCTCTGGGACAGCCAAGGCTACACAGAGAAACCCCGTCTCAGAGAACCAAAACAAACCACAGCACAACAAAGGCGGTATGGCCTCCTTGTAAGAAGTGTGTCACTTCTCAGTTCTCACTAGGGATGAGCTTTGAGCTTTCTAAAGTCCACACCAGGCCAAGCTTGTCTCCCCCTCACTCTCGCTGCTCGTGGATGAGTATACAACTCTCGGCTCCTTCTCCAGCACCTTGTCTACCTGTGTTTACCATGCCATCCACCCTGAGGAGAATGGTCTAAACCTCTGAAACTGTAAGCCAGCCCCCAAATAAATGCTTTCTTTCCTAAGGGTCGACTTGCTCATTGTGTCTCTTCCCAGCAATGGAATACGACCACAACAGAGTGTTTCTCTGGGGTGTTGGTCTCAGTAAATGGCATCAGCCGCCATCTGCCCAGATGTTGAAGCCAGAAAACCAGGCAATATCAAGGGCGTTATTCAGGGACATCTTACTGACTTTCCCTCCTACATATCTATTTTTCTGTGCATCATCAAACCCAAGGACTCACATTCTAGACAAGCACTCTGTCACTGAGCGACATAGCATCTATTGTGGTGTGTAGTCTACATCCCTAGTTCACAGTTGGTCCATGCTAGGACTGCAGGTGTGTGCCCCCATCTTTCAGGTGCTGGGACTGCAGGTGTGTGCCCCCATCTTTCAGGTGCTGGGACTGCAGGTGTGTGCCCCCATCTTTCAGGTGCTGGGACTGCAGGTGTGTGCCCCCCATCTTTCAGGTGCTAGGACTGCAGGTGTGTGCCCCCACCTTTTAGGTGCTGGGACTGCAGGTGTGTGCCCCCATCTTTCAGGTGCTGGGACTGCAGGTGTGTGCCCCCCATCTTTCAGGTGCTGGGACTGCAGGTGTGTGCCCCCATCTTTCAGGTGCTGGGACTGCAGGTGTGTGCCCCCCATCTTTCAGGTGCTAGGACTGCAGGTGTGTGCCCCCCATCTTTCAGGTGCTAGGACTGCAGGTGTGTGCCCCCATCTTTCAGGTGCTAGGACTGCAGGTGTGTGCCCCCCTTCTTTAAGGTGCTAGGACTGCAGGTGTGTGCCCCCATCTTTCAGGTGCTGGGACTGCAGGTGTGTGCCCCCATCTTTCAGGTGCTAGGACTGCAGGTGTGTGCCCCCATCTTTCAGGTGCTGGGACTGCAGGTGTGTGCCCCCATCTTTCAGGTGCTGGGACTGCAGGTGTGTGCCCCCCCATCTTTCAGGGTGCTAGGACTGCAGGTGTGTGCCCCCATCTTTCAGGTGGTAGGACTGCAGGTGTGTGCCCCCCATCTTTCAGGTGCTGGGACTGCAGGTGTGTGCCCCCCATCTTTCAGGTGCTGGGACTGCAGGTGTGTGCCCCCATCTTTCAGGTGCTGGGACTGCAGGTGTGTGCCCCCATCTTTCAGGTGGTAGGACTGCAGGTGTGTGCCCCCATCTTTCAGGTGCTGGGACTGCAGGTGTGTGCCCCCATCTTTCAGGTGGTAGGACTGCAGGTGTGTGCCCCCATCTTTCAGATGCCGGGATTGCAGGTGTGTGCCCCCATGACTGACTTTCATCTGCATTTCTGTCAACACCCCCATTATGGCTGCTGAGTGCAAACCTTTGACACCCATTACTTACTGCCCAAGCTGCTGCCATCTTAGTTTTCCTGCCTCTTCTTGCTCTCCCTTTAACTGCCTTCCAATCACAGAAAATCTCTTCCCCACATTCCTCCCCTCTCTCTTCTCCCTCTTGTCTCACTCAGGGAGTCCAGGCTGTCTTTGAACTCATGATGCAGCCAAGAGTGACTTTGAATTCCTTGATCTCTCTGCCTCTCTCTCTCAAGTCAGTGATTTAAGGTATGGGTCAGAATTGCTCTTTTCAAAAAATGCAAACATAAACAGTTTTCAATAGATACAGACTAACTCGTTCATAGAAAATTTTCTTTAAAAG
This sequence comes from Rattus rattus, assembly GCF_011064425.1. Classification (NCBI taxonomy): domain Eukaryota; kingdom Metazoa; phylum Chordata; class Mammalia; order Rodentia; family Muridae; genus Rattus; species Rattus rattus. The sequence goes on along the minus strand of NC_046163.1, from coordinate 2,027,153 downwards.
AATATTAAGTTAAATGCACTGGCATGCACCATAATAGTATAACTAATGCCAGTTATCACTGAAAGAAATGAAGCCAGCCTGGTTTACACAGTGAGAGCCTTGCCAGCCAAGGAGACAGTGAGACCCTGTCTCAAAAGCCAACAAAGATCTACTGTAATAAATCCACATAAGAACAGACTACTACAGTAATTAAGCCAGTTAAGATTATAAGAGTCTTTTAATTTTGACCAGTGACGAGGAGTGGGCTCATGCCTCACAGTGCTGAAGCTCAGGGGTTCAATATTTTAAAGGCAAAACCCACAAAAAAAATCACAATGACATTTGCAGGGATAATCCTTTTGTGCACTGGGTAAAGACTGTCTTTGTATTCTTTAGATGCTGATTTCTGTGCTGCCAGAGCTGATTCCAGACTGGACTTTGACATTGTTATTCCAATTGCCCAGCACTTGCTTTGTATTTAGTAAACACTCCCTCTTGCACCTTCTGATTGGTTTTAAGAAGAATCTGAAGGCCTGGAGCAAAGCAGGACAGGCTAGGAAAGACTTCAGGGGAGAGACCGAACTCCAGGAAAGTCAGGGGCTAGAACATTTGCCAGCCGGACACACGGAGGAAGAAGTGGACCCACACTAGAGACCGAGAGGTAACAGACATAGAATAATGTAGATAAGTTAATATTGTATTAATTTATAATAATTGTATTAGACCGTATTAATTTCATATTAATTAATTGTATTAATAATTGTGTTAAATTGTAATAATGAAAGAGCTAGAGGAAACCACAATAACCAAAGGTCTAAAACTATTTTAAATAAACATAAGGCTCCGTGTCATTATTTAGAGGTAAGGTAGCCACAGGAAGGCCTATTGAGGGCTGGAGAGATGGCTCAGTGGTTAAGAGCACTGACTGCTCTTCCACAGGACCTGAGTTCAATTCCCAGCAACCACGTGGTGCTCACAAGCATTTGTAATGGGATCCGATGTCCTCTTCTGGTGTCTTTGAGGACGGTGACAATGTACTCACATACATTAAATGAACAAATAAGTCCTTCTTAAAAAAGGCTTTGTGGTTATATACATCTATGTTAAATGAAGTCAGAACAACCTTCAAATATTTGTTTTGACAGATCATTGCTACTTCAGACACAGCATGACAATTAATTTTGACTGATGCCTTCTTTAGCTAGTTTGTTTATCTAAACATTAATATTTTTGGCTACTACATCTAGAGCATCGTTGTAGTCATGGAAATCCCACATGTATTGCCACAGCAGACATGACCATTAGAGGTGTGGGGTAGAAAACTGAGAAGTGTCTAAGCAAACACAAAATGGAATCAGGACAAGATGGCCTTACCTTCGTCACGGTGTACTAATACGGTTAACCGGCGAGAACGGGGGTGGATGTCTGAGGCAGAAGGATGTTTACATTTTATTGTTTATCATGTTGTTATGGTTCTAAGATCATTTTACTATACATGGGTTACTTTTATTATAGGAAAACTGGTTATTAAAATCTCTTTTGACTTAGCAATTCTACACTGAGCTGTTTCTTCTTTATTTTAAGATTTATTTATTTTATTGTATATAAGTACACTGCAGCTGTCTTCAGACACACTAGAAGAGGGCATCAGGTCTCATTATAGATGATTGTGAGCCACCATATGGTTGCTGGGATTTGAACTCGGGACCTGTGGAAGAGCAGTCGGTGCTCTTAACCTCTGAACCATCTCTCCAGCCCTAGGACTAACTCTTAAGAGCAAGCAAATATGTCTTATTTCAAGAAGTCTCTAAGTCTCCCCTGCCCTGGAGAAGACTGGTCCTCTGGCCAGGTTCAGAGGTTCAGTCCATCATCATCAAGGCAGGAACATGACAGCATCCAGGCAGGCATGGTGCAGGAGGAGCTGAGAGTTCTACATCTTGATCTGAAGGCTGCTAGCAGAATACTCGAGTTGTTTCTTTTATAGCTGTAGTCACACATGGGCAAAAATAATATATAAGAACATGGTGTCGGGGTTGGGGATTTAGCTCAGTGGTAGAGCGCTTGCCTAGGAAGCGCAAGGCCCTGGGTTCGGTCCCCAGCTCAAAAAAAAAAAAAAAAAAAAAAAAAAAAAAAAAAAAAAAAAAAAAAAAAAAAAGAACATGGTGTCCCTAATGCCTGTAAATACTACCGGGAGTAAATATTAAATATTATAGCCAGGCTGGAGAGATGGCTCAGCAGTTAAGAGCACTGGCTGCTCTTCTAGAAGATCCAGGTTCAGGGTGGCTTAGGGTCATCTATAACTCCAGTTCCAGGGGATCCAGTGACATTTTCTAGACTCCAAGGGCACTAGACATACATGTGTTGCACAGACATACTTGTAAGTAAAACAATCATAAATACAAAAAATAATTTTTTTCTTTTTCTTTTTTCTTTTTTTCGGAGCTGGGGACTGAAAAAATAAAATTTTTTAATTTAAAAAAAAAATACAACCATAAAATGGCATTCCGTGCTGCTACTGAGAACATTCACGGTTAAAAAAATCTTCAAGTTAAAAATTCACATTGAATTGCTTGGCAGTGGTGGCACACACTTAATCCTAGCGCCCGGAGGCAGGGGCAGGTGGATCTCTGTGAGTGCAAGGCAGGGCCTCATAGAGAAAAACCCTGGGGCTTGAGAGATGGCTCAGCCATTAAAGACTGGGCTCACAACCAAAAATATAAGAGAGAAACCCTGTCTCAAAAACCAAACCAAACCCAAACTAAAAATATGCATGTTAAAAAGTGGGCATGGCAGGACCTATCTTTAGTCTCAGCATTCAGGAGACAGAGATAGACTGATTCCTGTGCCTTCAAGACTAATCTGATTTATGTAGTGAGTTCCAAGACAGTCAGAGCTATGTAGAGAGATGCTGTCTCAAAAATAAATAAATAAATAAATAAATAAATAAATAAATAAATAAATAAATGAAATAAATCAAAAGAAAAGACCGCTGAGATGTCCTTAGCAGGCCGATTGGATCCAGACACGGAACGAGTGGAAGGTCGGCGGGGGTTTGCTTAAGCCATGCCAGACTCTTGGGACAAGGATGTGTACCTGGAACCCCAACGCCGCACGCCTGCTCCCTTGCTGTAGACCTCGATCCCCAACCCCATCACCTACTTGACGAAGGTCTACGACCTCGTCGTGGACCGGCCCATGACCCTCGTGAGAGAGTTTATTGAACAACAGCACGCCAAGAACAGAACCTACTACTACCACCAACAGTACGGTCGAGGGTCAGACATCACGGAATGCAAAGGGGATAGTGTCGTGTGTATCTATGAGGACGAGATGCAATGGAGAAGGGACTTCAGAGTGGACCAGGAAATCCTCAACATCATCCAGGAGAGACTTAAGGCTTGTCCGCAGAGGGAAGGAGAGAGCTCACAGCAGAACTGTGCCAAGGAATTGGAGCAATTCGCCAAAGTGTCTAAAGCCTACCAGGACCGCTACCTGGACCTGGGAGCCTACTATTCTGCCAGGAAGTGCCTGTCGAAGCAGAAGCAGAGGATGCTGGAGGACAGGAAGGCTGCCAAGGAGACCGCTGCCGCCTAGGACGCCAGGCAAGAACTCTTGTTCATTCCACTGCTGAAATAAAATGACCGCCTGGACATCAAAAAAAAAAAAAAAAAAAAAAAAAAAAAAAAGAAAAAAAAGAAAGCTGATGTTGCCACATACTAACACAGGGGTATATGATCCTGGGGCTCTAGCGCACAAGCCCAACTCTGAGGACCCCAGTAAATCAGACCCAGCAACTTGCCCAAAAGCCAAAACGCAAAAAAGTAATGGAGGAAACCAGGAATTTGAATCAGCATCACTATATTGGGAAGTCCTTAGCTTCATCTTCCGTGTACTGATGTGAGCTCCCAGACTGTAAGGAAGGAAGGAACGGAGTGGGGAGGGTGGGGGTGGGGGGCTAGGGGCGTGAGG